>NC_136267.1:113850145-114151936 GCF_964187855.1 Myxine glutinosa | reverse complement strand
GAATTATTTAATGTGTGCACTAAGGGATCTATATAAGTGTCTATGTGAATGCTTTGCCATAAGGGACACAGGTTTGGCGACAGGGGGAACGACAAACAAAGGAATATTACCCATAATCCCTGTACCAATTAGCATGCCCCGCCCCCCTCGCGGAGGGGACACTAATACAGCTTTATACCGACAAACCGGCTAATCATAGAACTCATTACAGGTAGATTCCCTATCACGACAGTCGGATACCTACCTATACAGATCTATCTGACTCTATATATTCCTCTCCCAAATTCATAACAATACATATATACATACATATATACATACCTACATAAATATATACATACATATATACATACATACATATACACATACATATATACATACATATACCGTATACATATATCTATATACTTCCATAAATACATACATACAGTCACGTGAAAAAGTTTGTACACCCCATGTAAAGTTTGGACTTTTTCAACATATTTCAACATACAGCTATTTGATCTTCATTTAAACAATATTGATAGATAAAGGTGATATAATATAACAAATACCATGAAACATTTACATTTTGTAGTCCATTGTATAATTTAAATCAACATAAATGCAAATTTCGCATGTGGAAAAAGTAAGTACACCCCTATATTTATCACTACTTCAAACACCTAAAATTAGAATCAGGTGCACCAGCTCAGGTGCAAATGATTAGAACATCATTAGAGAGGATCTTGGAGGAACCTGTCTTATTTAAACCTCAGACATTTAGTTTGGTTTGCTCTTTGTTGTTGAAGTGTGCGGCGTCACCATGCCTAGATCAAAAAAGCTCTCTGAGGCCTTCAGAAAGAAGGTTATAGATGCCTACGAGTCTGGGAAGGGATTTAAAAAGATCTCCAAACAATGTGAAATCAATCATTCGACTGTCTGGAAGATCATCTACAAGTGGAGAAGATTCCAAACAACTGCCAACTTGTTCAGGCCAGGCCGCCCCAGCAAGTTCAGCCCGGGAGGGGGAGGGGGAGGGTAAGTGGGGAAGGGGGAGGGGAAGGGGGAAGGGGAGGGGGGAAGGGGAGGGGGAAAGGGGAGGGGAAGGGAGGGGTAGGGTGGAGGGGGAAGGGAGGGGTAGGGGTGGAGGGGGAAGGGAGGGGGAAGGGGAAGGGGGGGAAGGGGAGGATGGAGGGAGGAGGGGAGGGAGGGGGAGGAGAGGGAGGGGAGAGGGGAGTGGAGGAGGGGGAGGGGAGGGGGGAGGAGGGGGAAGGGGGAGGGTAAGGGTGAAAGGGGGAGGGGAAGGGGGGAAGGGGAGGGGGAAAGGGGAGGGGGAAGGGTGTAGGGGGAAGGGAGGGGGTAGGGTGGAGGGGGAAGGGAGGAGAAGGGGAATGGATGGAAGGGGAGGATGGAGGAGGGAGGGGGAGGGGAGGGGGAGGGGGGAGGAGGAGAGTGAGGGGAGGGGGGAGGTGGAGGGTAAGGGTGGAAGGGGGAGGGTAAGGGGGGAAGGGGAGGGGGAAAGGGGAAGGGGGGGAAGGGGAGGATGGAGGGAGGAGGGGAGGAGGGAGGGGGAGGAGAGGGAGGGGGGGAGGGGAGTGGAGGAGGGGGAGGTGGGGAAGGGGGAGGGTAAGGGTGAAAGGGGGAGGGAAGGGGAGGGGGAAAGGGGAGGGGAAAGGGGAGGGGGAAGGGTGTAGGGGGAAGGGTGTAGGGGGAAGGGAGGGGGGTAGGGTGGAGGGGGAAGGGAGGAGAAGGGAATGGGGGGAAGGGGAGGATGGAGGAGGGAGGGGGAGGGAGGGGAGAGGAGGGGAGAGGGGGAGGGATGGTGGAGGAGGAAGGGGAGGGAGAGGGTGGAGGGGGGGAGGGAGAGGGTGGAAGGGGGAGGGTAAGGGGGAAGGGGAGGGGGAAAGGGGAAGGGGGGAAGGGGAGGATGGAGGGAGGAGGGGAGGGAGGGAGGGGGGAGGGGAGGGAGGGAGGGGGGAGGGGGAGTGGAGGAGGGGGAGGGGAGGGGGAGGGGGAGTGGAGGAGGGGGAGGGGAGGGGGAGGAGGGGGAGGGGAGGAGGGAGGGGAGGGGGAGGTGGGGGAAGGGGGAGGGTAAGGGTGAAAGGGGGAGGGGAAGGGGGGAAGGGGAGGGGGAAAGGGGAGGGGGAAGGGTGTAGGGGGAAGGGAGGCGGTAGGGTGGAGGGGGAAGGGAGGAGAAGGGGAATGGGGGGAAGGGGAGGATGGAGGAGGGAGGGGGAGGAGGGGGAGAGGAGGGGAGAGGGGGGAGGGGATGGTGGAGGAGGAAGGGGAGGGAGAGGGTGGAGGGGGGAGGGAGAGGGGGGAGGGGGAGGGAGAGGGGGAGGGGGGAGGAAGGGGAGGGCCAGTCAACAATGACGTTGCAGTTCTCATGGTGAGGAGAGCAGCACAACAATCGCGACATCTTCCAGCATCTTCGCGCCAACAGCACGAAGCGGATTTTGGAGACTCACCGATCCTGTGATGCCCTCCAGTACCGGCGTTGCCGGGCGGGGGAAGGGAGACCCGTACATTCTCAACCCGTACATTCGCCCTTTCGACTCAAGCTCACTCGGACAAAAGCCTCGCACAAATTACACCGTGAAGGCCCAATGGCCATGTCTATGCCACAAATCAAGTACATGAGCGAGTCTGGCGCACTGAATTGAAAATATATAGAACGCTCATACTCCGTGAAAAGTGTAGCCGCCGTGTCGCCATCTTGGTTAGGACGACTCGACCAACTCGCTTCGCGGATCTCGTTTGTTTTGAACGTGTCCCAGATTTTAAAAGCCAGACAACTGTTAAAATGCCATTTTGAGCGGCAATAAACTGCTCCAATCGGTTACGGAAGGGTTGTGGAAAGACGTTTCACAGCTGTTTCAAGGACGTTTAATTCATATCGCACAAAATCGACACAAAACACGATCACACAAAAGGTGAAAAAACGCAATCGCTTTTCGCTCTGAATTACGTGCAAACGTTTGTGACGGAAATCACCATCGCCCAGCATCGAGTGCCAACCAAGATGGCGCACGGTAGCTGCATCTCCACCTATGTGGTGTGAATGGCAATGGTCATTGATTCGATATATTTTCCGTTCAATGGTCTGGCGGCGGGGATGGAACATCACGTGATCGCTCTGAGCGAATCAGCAAGCTGCTCTGGCACATGCTGAGATTCTGTGTATAATGTTCCTCGCTGAAATGCGCTGAGGTAAATATGAATAAAAAATATGGATCTCGTCAAATATTTTTAGGTAGGCCATGTCCTTCCCAGGCTCAATGGCCATGTCTGTGCCAAATACCAAGTACGTGAGCCTCTCCGTTTAGGAGTCTATCGTAACATTACAAACACACAAACTGTGTTTTATGTTCAATGGTCTGGCGGTGGGGATGGAACATCACGTGATCGCTCTGAGCGAATCAGCGAGCTGCTCTGCCACCGGCTCAGATTCCGTGTATAATATTCCTCGCTGAAATGCGCTGAGGTAAATATGAATAAAAAATATGGATCTCGTCAAATATTTTTAGGTAGGCCATGTCCTTCCCAGGCTCAATGGCCATGTCTGTGCCAAATACCAAGTACGTGAGCCTCTCCGTTTAGGAGTCTATCGGTAACATTACACACACACAAACTGTGTTTTATGTTCAATGGTCTGGCGGGTGGGGATGGAACATCACGTGATCGCTCTGAGCGAATCAGCGAGCTGCTCTGCCACCGGCTCAGATTCCGTGTATAATATTCCTCGCTGAAATGCGCTGAGGTAAATATGAATAAAAAATATGGATCTCGTCAAATATTTTGAGGTAGGCCATGTTCTTTCCAGCTCAATGGCCATGTCTATGCCAAATATCAAGCACGTGAGCCTCTCCGTTTAGGAGTCAATCGGTAACATTACACACACACACACACACACACACACACACACACACACACACACACACACACACAAAAACTGTGTTTTATATATATATATTATATATATATATATATATATATATATTATATATATATATATATATATATATATATCACCTTTATCTATCAATATTGTTGAAATGAAGAAGCTGTATGCTGAAATGTGTTGAAAAAGTCAAAACTTTACATGGGGTGTACTTACTTTTTCACGTGACTATATATACATATATACAGTGCATTCAGAAAGTATTCATACCCCTTCACTTTTTTCACATTTTGTTATGTTGCAGCCTTATGCTGAAATCGTTTAAATTCATTTTTTCCCTCATCAATCTACACTCAATACCCCATAATGACAAAGAGAAAACAGGATTTTGGAAAGTTTTTCCAAATTTATTAAAAAGAATTTTCTTTTTTTTACACATTTTTTTTACCTTTTTTTTACACAATACACAATTTCTTCCCTTTAAGAATTATGGAGGCCGCTGTGCTCTTGGGAACCTTCAATGCAGCAGAATTGTTTTTTTGTAGGCTTCCCCAGATGTGTGCCTCGACACAGTCCTGTCTCTGAGCTCTGCAGGCAGTTCCTTCGACCTCATGGCTTGGTTTTTGCTCTGATATGCATTGCCAGCTGTGAGACCTCATAGACAGGTGTGTGCCTTTCCAAATCATGTCCAATCAATTGAATTTACCACAGGTGGACTCCAATCAAGGTGTAGAAACATCTCAAAGATGATCAAGAGAAATGGGAGGCACCTGAGCTAAATTTCAAGTGTCATAGGAAAGGGTATGAATACTTATGTGAATGTGATATTTCAGTTTTTTTCTTTTTAATAAATTTGCAAAACTTTCTAAAATCCTTTTCTCTTTGTCATTATGGGGTATTGAGTGTAGATTGATGAGGGAAAAAATGAATTTAAACGATTTCAGCATAAGGCTGCAACATAACAAAATGTGAAAAAAGTGAAGGGGTCTGAAAACTTTCTGAATGCACTGTACATATATACATATATACAGACATACATATACACATACATGCATACATTTATACATACATACATACATATACATATGAATGAATGAATGAATGATCGTTTTAAGGCCATTTTTCCCTGCTCAAGCAGGGTTAGCCTGGCGGGCCCCATGACAATCATGGTGCCCTGTTTGAGGCAATGTTTTTATGGCCGGATGCCCTTCCTGACGCCAACCCTTGGTCACGCTCTTGCGATGTGCAGGGATACAGTGCACATATTCCAAGCTGGGGTACACACCGGGATCATTCATCCCAGCAAGCTGGTACTCAATTTGCCGACCTCGGAGGGATGTACAGGCTGAGTCAACCCCCCTGGCGTTAATTCAGCGATCGACCGGAATTCGAACCCAGGATCCTAGGATCCCAAGCTGGCACCCTAACCGCGAAGCCAACACCAGGCTATATACAGGCTATATACATACAGGCAAAATACAGGCTATATACATACATAGATACATATATACATATATATACATACATACATACATATATATATATATATATATATATACATACATACATACATACTGTCGCGTAACCGTGGTTAACACCACAGTTACGGATGACCGATTTGCGAGACTTTAACTCCCGAGGCGAACACTCAATGGCGGACTCAAGTTCAACACCAACGCGCGGAATGGCGGGACGCAGCGAAGGCTCCGCAACCTTATCTATTAAAATCAAACACCCAGGAAAACTGCGTTCAAATATATACAGAAAATAATATAAGGGTTTATTAGGAAAAGTAAAGCCAGTGAAAAAGCCCGCCGGTAAATCTAATAACTCTAATCGGGACGTCCCCACACGACAGACAGCAAACACAAACGAGGGAGATTAATTACGAAAATAACACGTCTTGTAAAATGTACACAAGGAGCTCGGCTTATCTGTCTTTGTCGTCTTGTATTGTTTGCCGTCCACCCCGGCACCGCTCGGCCCCGATGCACCCACGAGGCCTCGCTCCACCAGGCTCCGATCCTCTCGCCGCCCACCAGGTCCGTGCACCACGCTCCAAAGCACCCAACGCAAGCCAGCAGCTTCACACGAGGTCGATCCCCACACAAAGCACGAAGACAGGACCGGAGAGAACGCAGGTGTGACTGCACGTCTCGTCCTTCCAACTCGCTTCTCAATTGCTCACTGCCAAGCTCGAACTCGACTGCGACTGCCCGAAATGGCGTGTCCTCTCCAACTCCAACTGGCGAACTAACTCCGTGTGACTTGCGACTCAACTCTCTGGTGCCTGCCTGCGTCTGCCACGAACTCAACTCAACTTCGCGAACTCCTGAAATGGCGTCCGACCGTCGCCTATATTGGTGGCCGATGACGTCACATTGGCGCACTCCTCAGCCAATCAAAGCCTCCCGCGACTCCTGACATCTCCCCCCTCCGCCACCCTGCGGTCCCGGCATAACACGTGCCGGCCAGGTTTGTAGGCCTTTGGAGGTGTACACGGTGGCGGCCAATTGTGGTGGTGTTTTTGACCTGGTTTCCTGTCAATTTAATACGAAGTCCTTGTCAGGGAAAGGGGATTATTTAATGTTGCGCTAAGGACCTAACTAATGTTTATGTGGTTTGCAGTGCCATAAAGGACAAAGGTTTGATTACTAGGTGATACTCACAGGGGCGTTACCTTTAATCCCTCACTATTTAACACTCGAATCTCCAGGTAGATCCACACTCATACATCTTACCCCGACAACCGCCTGAACATCAATAACTTATTACATGTAGAGTCCCTGTCACGACAGCCGAATACCTACCTATTCAGATCTACCTAGCTCTAGATGTCGCATTACCAAATTCATAACACAGCCCCCCCCCCCCCCCCTGGAACCGTAGCTCCTGCAAGGTTCACCGCAGGGCTACCATTCCAGCCTTAACACTTACTGTCACACACTTAATTAACCTATGAAATAAATCAGGAAGGGCTGTGGGAAGTGAGTCGGACTACCTACCTACACTTCCTTAACATGCTGAACCCCTTAACCATCATGCAAGTATGTACATCTTCTTCGTTGTTCCTGTGGAGGGAGGAAACAACAACACACAACACTAACTTAACCACAAAACTTAACCATCTTTCCAAAACTCAAAACTCTAACCTTTGTACATACCCCGGTCTACAGACCGCGTCCCCCGGTGGATGCCACAAGACTCAACCTTACCTGCGGGGCCATCCCCAATGCATCCCCCTAAATTTCCACGGGCCCCGTCCAGATGTTACAGGTGAGTGACACGGCTCGGTGGATTTCGCCCACATTCATGCTACACAGACCCCTTAACCACTCATTCTCATTCCATAGGTCATCAAGGCATTGCAAAAATCAACAAAGCACTTATTCCCAATACACCCCCTGCAGGACCATGGCATTGATGTCATTCACGTGTGTGTGCATTCCTCAACTAGGCAGCGGGGAGGTACCGCACAAAAGATGGTGGGGGCGCATCAGGCTGTGGTGCCCGCAGTCCCAAAAACAAGTCAACCGACTTACAAATTCATTGCCCCCCCCCCCTTTACCTCTTGGCCCCGTGACAGCCCAACAGCCCCTTTCCGCCGTTACCTCGCCGGTGAGGGTCTCCACACACACCAGGCTCCTTTGCCTCCTGCTTTCACGCAGCAACACGGGTCACCGGGGGACTTCCTCACCCCGCGGCGCCCAACCAGACCCTCCACCGACGAGCTCCAATTTCCAGTTACCACCGGCTGCCAGGGGTAATTGCCGCAGAGGGGGGCCCGCAGGCATCGCTCCTCAGAGCTTGCTCTGTACCTGCGGACACACACACCTTCCCCACCCACAAGACCCCAAAACACACTTCCTCCCCCACTGCCATTCAATTCTCCACACAACTCAGCACAATTCAGTACAATTCCATAGATGGTGTAAAAGGTGTTACAAGGCTTGCCATGGCCTGCTACATGTGAAATTCCCCCAGTTCACATTTAAACCATCACATCTTCCCAAAAGCACATTTCCAAAAGCACAATTATCACCCCTCATTATCTCCAATAATCATCACACACTCTCCAGGTTCCACTCTCATGACCACATCAAAACACCTAACCACAACACAAAAACATACGCCACCCACAAGACACTGTGGCTCCCATTCCATCCCCTCACCGGCCATGTCATCACTCGCTCTCACCTCCCAACTCCAAATTACATGTCCCCAATTTCCCAAAGCAAATCCTGAAGCCTGGGACAGTACTCCTCAAAACACTCACCTCAAGTTCAGGTAGTTGCAGGTTGGTCAGGTTCAAGGGTGTCATCCACCACACAATTCCCAAAATTTCACATTGGGCCTACCAAATCCTTCCAGATTTCTCTTTTGTCCCCACTACACTGGCAGGTATGTGGATCCGCATCCAATGGTGATCATCACTACACAACTACCTGTGGCCACGACAGCTCTGCACCTCTACCGTGCAAGGGTCACCGGGACAAGGTGAGCAGTCAAAACGCCAACATGGCCCATGAGTGTCCATAAGGGTGCGACCCACCATCCATCCTTCGGCCCCCCTGCGAGGAACACAGCTGCAGCAGCCCCAGCTGGCCAATGTGGTGAGCACTTGCTGCCACAACACACACTACCGCACACACAACCTCGGCCCTGGGGGGCACGGTCGCAGTGCGTGGCATCCCTACAGCCACGCCCCCTGCACCTCCCCATCATCCCCCAGTCCGACTACAAAACTGCAGCCCCCCCAGTGCTCACCCACACTTGACCACACCAAGGTCCAGTCAACAGCCATGCTCCACCAGGAGACCCACCCAGAAGACATGGTCCACACACCTCGGACCCGCACAGCACCACGTTGACCCTCAGGCTACACAACTACATCCCCATCATCCCGCGTCCCAAATATCAGCACAGTTGCCCCCGCCACCAGTTGAAAGCTGTGTCTTGCTACCCTATTAATTTCATCACAGCCTCCAACACTTTGGTCGACACACCTGGATCAATAATGGCGTCACTGTACAGTGTCCACCATGGCATTTCAAAATCCACCCTTAAATTTCCATCTAACCCACAGATTACCCATGCCAAACATTTGTCACATTTTACTAACCTCACCAAAGAAGGATGCTTTGCCATACACATGCCAGCCGAGCATGGCCCATATGCTCGGCTCGTTACACATCTCCCGATTCACATCCCCATGGCTCTCTTCCCAACCCGAGAGTCCATAAATCATAACGGAGCATCTGTGGAAGGTCACTCACACCATCACGTTCCACAGATGCCCCAATGGTTGTCCGGCAGGCTATCTCCATCCCTGTCCATTCGGTTTGACCCGCGTCCATAGACCAACCACCATGCCAGGTCACCACATGCTGGTTGTCCCAGAGTCCCTGGAGGAGAGTGCCAGGCCGCATGCCCGGGTGGTCACCACATCAGTCCCAAGTTGGCCGTCCACAGTGCCACCACCAAAGCGCGACCCACAACACCTCCCCCTAGTGGTCCTCAATATTTGCCATCCCAGGCTTGAGAAACCACCTCGGACCTCCCTGGAGGTCTTAACCCCCACCAGGGTCCGGTGACCCTGCCGGCCCGAGCCACCAGCTCGGACGGCGCCCCGACGGACAAGGGACGCCACACTCCACCAGACCCCCCGTGGGACCCAGTTCGTACCTCGACACCCAAGGCTGGACCCCACGTCCAAATCTCGCCATCACAGCCCCCCCAGCTGGCCGGCATACCCAAATTTTGAAAGGGGCAACTTTTGCCCGAGGCCATCACCCATGACCTCTCCATGTCCAAATCCCGCAGCCCGGGGACCAATCCCCACCATGGCTGCTCCAAATCAATTTCCCATTCACCATTGTAATTTTATTTTACATTTTATTTTACAAATTTTCATTCCCATTGCCAACCCGCAGCTGCAGGGAACAACCTCTACCACCGGTTGTTCTGCCCCTCCCTGCAGTTGATCCAAATTCCCTACAGGGACCAAATCTCCAGAAGCTCTATCTCCCGATCCTCCAAGATCCAAATCCAGTCCGGAGCCAACACACTCCCCCAACTGGTTGTCCAATTTTGGAGCCTCTGTTTCCAAATAGCAGTGTACAGTGAGCGTCCCCTCGGTCATTCCAACCACCTCCTTGGACCAACTCACCTCTTCCCCCAGACTCCTTTGGGCCTGAACAAGCTCTACCTCCATGGGACTGTCACAGGTCTCCAGCCGCTGGATCAACTCATCCTCATCATTAGAAACCATTCCTGGCCCCGCCAGGCTTTGATCAATATCCCCAATAAATACCCGGTCCGGCTCTATCGCATGGACCCCCAAAAACTCTACCCCCTCTTGCTCCGCACCACCGCCCTGGTGCTGCACAATTCCAAATTCATCCCCCGGTTGGGGTGTTGTGACATCCACACGGTCCCGATAAACAACCAGGCCAGAATGTGGGAAACATTCCCCATTACAACTCTCACATTCCAAATTTCCTTCCCCGCTCACCTGTGGACTCTCCACGTTTACCTGCAGGCATTCCCCCTCTACCTGTACACATTCCCCATCCACCTGTGGACATTCCCCATCCACCTGTGGACATTCCCCATCCACCTGTGGACATTCCCCATCCACCTGTGGACCTGCGGTCTCCCCATTTACTTCAATTGCCATTCCCTGTGCAATTCCCAATTTTGCCATTCCCGGCTCCTGAGCCCCGTGCACATCTGCATGGGCCGTACTCTCTCCCATTCCCAATTTAGCTTCCCCCAGCTGCTGTGCCATTTCCCCAATTTTTCCTTCCATACTGTTTTCTAACCCCTCTAACCCATTTTTCACCTCTTTTATCCCGTTGTCTAACCCCTCACCGGTACCCCTCGCTTCGTCCCTCATTACCCCCAATTTTTCACTCCGAGCCCTCGCTTCGTCCCTCATTGCCCCCAATTTTTCACTCCGAGCCCTCGCTTCGTCCCTCATTGCCCCTAATTGGCCCTCTAATCGCTCACCCTGAGCCCTCATGTCTCCCATCTGCTTTCCCAATCGCTCACTATCGGCCCTCTGAGCATTTATTAAATTTACTATGGTCTGGAGATCTATCGGGGCCGTCCCAGCGGCGGGGAAAGTTCCAACGCTATCCTCCTTATCCCCCATTTCCGGCTCACTCCCGACGCTGACGGAGGCCTCACTGCGTACTTCCATCTCGTCAATTTCCGACATCCGCTTTCCGGAAGATTGTTTCCCGCGCGCGTATTTATCTATCTATCTATCTATAATTCCAGTAATCTCTGTCTGTACGTTTGTACGTTTGTACGTTTGTCTGTTTGTCTGTGACCGCTGTTTCTCGACAACTACCGGTCCGATATACTTGAAACTTGCCAGGTATATTGCTGGGGACCCGAGGATGTGCCTTTTCAAGGTTTGAAATTAATCGGACAAGTACTTACCGAGCTATGGCGATTTAGCCGTTCGCCGTTCGCTTTGCCGTTGCGAATGGACCAAACCATTCATGTAAATAGAGGGGGGGGGGGGGGGGGGTTCTGTGGTCGTTCGCTTTGGCTTTGCGAATGGACCAAACCATTCATGTAAATAGAGGGGGGGGGGGGTTCTGTGGTCGTTCGCTTTGGCTTTGCGAATGGACCAAACCATTCATGTAAATAGAGGGGGGGGGTTCTGTGGTCGTTGCGAATGGACCAAACCATTCACATCGAATCATCGAATCACATCGAATGGACCAAACCGTTCGCTTTGGACCAAACCATTGCATGTAAATAGAGGGGGGGGGGTTCTGTGGTCGTTGCGAATGGACCAAACCATTCATGTTTTTTTTTTTTTTTTTTTTGGCAAGGAACGGGCACCCACGTACGGGCACGTCCTAGCTTATATATAGTACGGGCATGCCCTAGTTTTAATAATTCCAGTAACACAATTTAAATTTGACGAAGACGCGATATCGCGCTCCGTATGCCCAATTGATTACTAAATTTCTCCGCCTCGCCTATAACAATTTTGCGTTCGAACGTCGGGCGCAATGTACGCCCGACCGTGTCGATGTCGCCCCGCGGACAAAAAAATTTGTCCGACCGTGTCGATGTCTCGCCGCGGACAAAAAAAATTTGTCCGACGGGTTCAAATCCCACTCCTGACACCACTTGTCGCGTAACCGTGGTTAACACCACAGTTACGGATGACCGATTTGCGAGACTTTAACTCCCGAGGCGAACACTCAATGGCGGACTCAAGTTCAACACCAACGCGCGGAATGGCGGGACGCAGCGAAGGCTCCGCAACCTTATCTATTAAAATCAAACACCCAGGAAAACTGCGTTCAAATATATACAGAAAATAATATAAGGGTTTATTAGGAAAAGTAAAGCCAGTGAAAAAGCCCGCCGGTAAATCTAATAACTCTAATCGGGACGTCCCCACACGACAGACAGCAAACACAAACGAGGGAGATTAATTACGAAAATAACACGTCTTGTAAAATGTACACAAGGAGCTCGGCTTATCTGTCTTTGTCGTCTTGTATTGTTTGCCGTCCACCCCGGCACCGCTCGGCCCCGATGCACCCACGAGGCCTCGCTCCACCAGGCTCCGATCCTCTCGCCGCCCACCAGGTCCGTGCACCACGCTCCAAAGCACCCAACGCAAGCCAGCAGCTTCACACGAGGTCGATCCCCACACAAAGCACGAAGACAGGACCGGAGAGAACGCAGGTGTGACTGCACGTCTCGTCCTTCCAACTCGCTTCTCAATTGCTCACTGCCAAGCTCGAACTCGACTGCGACTGCCCGAAATGGCGTGTCCTCTCCAACTCCAACTGGCGAACTAACTCCGTGTGACTTGCGACTCAACTCTCTGGTGCCTGCCTGCGTCTGCCACGAACTCAACTCAACTTCGCGAACTCCTGAAATGGCGTCCGACCGTCGCCTATATTGGTGGCCGATGACGTCACATTGGCGCACTCCTCAGCCAATCAAAGCCTCCCGCGACTCCTGACATCTCCCCCCTCCGCCACCCTGCGGTCCCGGCATAACACGTGCCGGCCAGGTTTGTAGGCCTTTGGAGGTGTACACGGTGGCGGCCAATTGTGGTGGTGTTTTTGACCTGGTTTCCTGTCAATTTAATACGAAGTCCTTGTCAGGGAAAGGGGATTATTTAATGTTGCGCTAAGGACCTAACTAATGTTTATGTGGTTTGCAGTGCCATAAAGGACAAAGGTTTGATTACTAGGTGATACTCACAGGGGCGTTACCTTTAATCCCTCACTATTTAACACTCGAATCTCCAGGTAGATCCACACTCATACATCTTACCCCGACAACCGCCTGAACATCAATAACTTATTACATGTAGAGTCCCTGTCACGACAGCCGAATACCTACCTATTCAGATCTACCTAGCTCTAGATGTTGCATTACCAAATTCATAACAATACATATATGCAGACTTGGCATTTAATATGGAATATTTTTTTTTTTCTTGACTTGGGTTTACTTTGCTTCACTCAGTATATCAATCTGGTGAGTTTCTTTTACACTTTGGTGATTTATTTGTTAAAAGAACCATGTCACTGATTGTCTGTCGCAGCAAGAAGTCAACAACAGGATTATATCACAGGTGGCGTGGCAAAATGTACGGACAGGTGCATTTGATGATTGGCTTCACAGTCGGGTATACAAGGGTTGTTGCGTTCTGTATTAGTGGAAAACAACTGCTGCACGTCTCCAAAAGTTATTGCCGCTTCCTCTGGAGATGGTCCATAAACTCGACAATGCTGTTTGTCATGGAGTGGTGGCTTTACGAAATTACGGCATGAAACAGCGTGCTATTGCTCGGCAGTATTTCATCACTCAAGGTCAGGTGTCAAAGATCCTGAAACGAAATGCTCAGAGAGGTGTCCCTACTCCAATACTGAGACCAGGACGTCCCCGCAGAACCACAAGGAGGGATGATCGCCAGCTGCACCGGTTAGTCCGCAATGGCCGTACCAAGTCAGCTAATCGGCTTAGGGCTGAGTGGCAGCAACTGACAAATGTGCCTGTATCCAGAAGGCTAGTCATCCAACGACTGGTTCAAGCAGGCTATCGTGCCAGGTGGCCCCTGAGAAAGCCACGCCTGACCAGACAACACCGCCAGCGCCAATTGCAGTGGGCCAGAGAGCACCATCAATGGCAGCCAGGACACTGGAATCACGTAATCTTCAGTGACGAGTCTATATTTCTGGTCTATCATCAAGATGGCCGCGTCCGAGTGCGCAGACAAGTGCATGAAGCCCACAACGAAGATTGTATAGTGCCAAGAGTCCAAGCTGAAGGTGGTGGGGTGACCGTTTGGGCTGCTTTTCATGCAGGGGGCAAAACTCACATGGTTGTTCTGAATGGAAACCTGAACCAGTTCAAGTACAGCGCCATTCTGGAAGAAACATTGCTTCCATTTGCTCGTGCAGCCTTTCGAGGAAGCTTTGTCTTCCAAGATGATAATGCACAGCCTCATCGTGCTCGCATGATCCAACACTTTCTGGCTGACCGTGGTGTAGAGCATATGGAGTGGCCTGCCATGTCCCCGGATATGAATCCGATAGAGAACTTGTGGGCAGAATTAACGCGTCAAATCGACCACTTGGACCAGCAGCCGACCTCTGTGCGTGAATTGCAGCAGGCTATTGTCACTGCATGGCAAGCGATTCCTGTCCAAACCTTGCCAAATCTCGTGAACAGCATGCCTCAACGTGTACGTCCTCTCCTGAATGCTCGTGGGGGTTACACGAAGTACTGAACTGTATTTTTACTGTCCGTAATCCCAGTCGTAATATAACTTTTGTTTTTGTTAAAAAAAATTGGGCTAATGTGCAAAATAAAGAGATACTTCTGGAAAACGTACAGAAGTTTAACACAGTACTGTCCATGAATTGAGTTCGATATCAGTTTACATCACTTTCAAGGATCAATTTATTTGTTTCGAAATGTCAAATGTGGTTTTTGTTTCTTTTAAAGGTCACATCAACAAAATCTAGAATAATTTCAACATAATTCCAATGAACTTTTGGTTCTAAGACAACTTGAAAAGTAAGTTCACCCCCACAAAAAAAATATTCCATATTAAATGCCAAGTCTGTATATATACATACATACATATATATATATATATATATACATACATACATATATATATACATACATACATATATATATATACATACATACATATATATACACATACATACATACATATACATACATACATATTGTTACAGACGTGGCTTAGATGTTATTTTACCGAGCGGTTTTGGGATGACCACGTCTGCACAAGTTACCGATTATACTCGAAGTTGACTAGTCGCGCTATGCTAGGTCAATGAAGGAACAGACACACGGCTGGGTTTCAAATGACACGACTCCAAGGGTTCAGTTCTCAAGACCTCCGGAGGAGATTATATTCGTTACGGAAGGTCAGATTACAGGGACGAGAGGGACAGCAAAGGAAGATAGGCACTTAGACACAACCTTATTTTAACCCCAACAGACGACAGGTAAACGGGACAAGGCTGACTCACACGGGGGTTGATGGCAGGAAAGCGGTTGTCGATGGCTCCAGGTGCACCTGGGCTCAGGGCAGGATCGACCCGGTCCGGTCCAGAGATGCGGAAGGTTGCACAGCGCTCGAGGTGGCGTCTTTTCGTCTCAAGCTGGGGGCGCATCTGACGTCACATCCGGCGCGGGGCCGCGTATATCCGGCGGGGAGTGACACGCCCTCGGCTCGTTAGCTCCGCCTCGTGGAATCGGCACGTTGCTTCTCATTGGGTGCGTGCGGGGGGGTTACCGGCTCCGCCCTTGACGAGGAGCTGACAAGGAGCCCCTTTGTGGTAACCCCGTGGAGCGCATGGTCTGGAGCGCGTTGTCTGGAGCGCATTGTCGATGGCGGCTAACCGAGCCGGTGGGAGGACGCACACTCCCCCCCGCGCAGCGCCGTGCCCCTCTGTTGTTGTAGACGGGGAAGAAGATGGGAGGAGGTATGGGAAAGGTCCTAAACTCACTACTGGTGCCATATAATCACATTCTGGTGCAACGAAGAGTCATAATTAATGGAAACGAGGCCTTAACTGACATAGACTAAGAATAACTAGCAAGATGTCCGAAAGTGGTCTACGTGTGGTGCGGTGGACCTGGGCACGACATTTAATGGGGGAAAAAGGGGAAGGTCGGCTCTACTGATTGTTGTTTACAGACAATGGGACGAGGGAATGGGGGATTGGGGATAGTTGGGGAGTATTGGGGAAAATAGGGGAATATTTACAAGCGGATATGGAGGCCAAATTCCATATTCGCAACATTGCACCCTTCTCTACCCTCGGGGCGTCCCGACCCGATAAATTTTTACCTACTTTAGTGTGGCACGCAATGTAGTTCCCTCTACTATTAACTCTACCCTGAGTGCGACAGTTTTACAGATATTCACGAATGAGTAAATATGTCCCCCTGCGACGTTGCACCCTTCTCCTCACAGAAACACACCCACAGGATAACCGAATCCGGAAAGAATTCTCAAACTAAACATACAGCCGGTAGGGAGCATTATTTACACAAGACTACGCTGATATTTACACTACGATCCAGGACCTGTTTTTGGAGGAACACATGCAGATGTTATGCATAGAGAGAGCACGCATGCTAGCATCGATACACCAACCCACGAGTGCTCTGTGGCCGACGGCCTTTAATAACGTGCAGAGCACCCCTTCCAAGCATCAAGCACCACCCCATCACACAGTGAGCACCATCCGGTGCACCAATAAAGTGTTTATGAATCATTGTGTGGCTGCTGCTGGTCTTGCCTTCGTGTGGTGCACTTGGCCTTCTTACTTCTTTTCAAAAATAAAGAAAGGCGCCAACCGCGTCCATTTCTATATTGCGGCCGTCAGGGGGCCAACTGTTAGTGGTTCACCTGTTTGGCATAGGTGCCACGTTGACCCATAGGTCCTTCCACGGGTGGTGCTTGGCCGCAAAAGAACTGCGGTCCATTGTGGGTGGCCACAAACATTGCGGTCCGTATGGTGTATCGATCCAAGCAGCAAGCAGCGAAAGTGCAGGCCCACAACTGCGTAGCCAGCACCTCTCTCTCCTCTCTCTCTACCCCAAAGCCAGATCCTCGGAGGTGGGAGACAAAAGAAGCAGACAAGTGAGTAAGGTGGTAAGGGCGCAAAAGTGCACGCAATACAAGATGATGCACACTGGGGGCACATGGGAACCAGGTGAGACAGGTACGTTCCTATCGTACGCCCCCCCCCCCCCCCCACCAGGTAACCTACATGGCCCCTCCCTTACCCCTTACTGCATCCACAAAACACAACACTACCCATAAACATCTACTTTACAAATCAACAAACATCCCTACTGTCTTCCCCGTTCCTCCCATAAACCAAATTCGTCTTCTCTCCCTCCTAACCAATCAAATTTGCCATTTTCAACTCTCATCAAAATTTGCCATTTTCAACTCAACATCAAAATTTGCCATTACCAATTCATCATCAGTCCCTCCTAGGGAGGGAGACATGGAATCACCCCAATGTCTCATCCACGTCGTGATGCGTCTCACCAATCCACACAGCAATTCTCATTTCCTGCAACAAAACAAAGAAAACACAGGTGTGGAGTCATCATCATCACCACTGGTAAGTGGCTGCGTATGGTGCGACAGGTTCATCAATCCTAACTATTTCCTAAATGACTTTAACAACTTTACACTACCCGGGGTCTTTCACCGGCCAAACCATTGGCCCTCTTACACTATGGGTTCTAAAAAACCAATTCCCATTGGCCAACTGTGGTGCTTTTCAATTTGGGGTCTCACTCCCCCGATTCATCTCCCGGTGCCCTCGCACAATTTCTGGGCTGTGGCGTGTACCTCTCCCAGTGGGTCTACCCACCTGCACACCTCCACCACTGCAGTTGCCTCCGAGCTTACCTGCTCCTCACCCTAACCTAACTACCTGGGGAAGGCCCTCTGGCTCTCTCCCCACTCGGTGCCCTCTCTGGCACTGGGCTACCCGGGTCCGTCCTCCGGATCCTCGGGCCCCATCCACAACTCTACCGGCTCCCAGAGCCCACCTGCGGCCTCACCTGGCCGACATCCTCACAGTGGTGGAGTGCCCAACCAACTACACACACTAACAGGCTACACGCCCAGCCATTTCCACAACACTAATGCACCCATCCACAACACCATTCTGCAACCGCACCACAAATGCCAATATCCAACCACAATTTACCTGTACCCTCTACCTAACACTTACACTACCCGCCCCGGGTACTCGTGAAAGGGGTCCACTCTTCCCCCATCCACACCTTCGCACCATGCACACCACTCCGTACCACTTACTCCAACTCTCTCCACACACCTGTACTTGCACACCTGTGCTCTCACACCTGGTGCCACCTGCACCCTTCTCTCCCCAAGCGCATTCGCGCTGATCCACAACACTTACTACTCATACACTGCTCCACACACCTGTCCAGTTGCACACCTGTGCAATCACACCTGTTCAATCCTCACACAGCATCATCTCATCTAACTACTCCCTTCTGAAACTTGCGCTTCCCAGTCGTCCCTTTAAACTATTGCGCTCCCTCGTCATTATCATCCACACTAATCTACCTGCGTCCCCACTACAGGTATCAGTCACTAACTAAACTTAACGTCACCTAATGTCATCTTCTATGGCCCTATCAATATAACCTAACCCACCCGGGCTAGTTTTCACTGCCATACACCCCATAAGCTATTGCTCCTTTGCCCCCACTTGGGCAGGGTGGCAGGGATGCCATCCCACCACATCGGGGGTCTCTCACTACCAATTTTGCACATCAAATTTCAACAAATCAAAAATTTGCCAATCACTGCCCATCATCTGCCAATCACCACTGCCAATCCTTTGCCAATCATCAAATTTTGTTTTTCTCTAATTTTGGGTCCAAAACACTAACCTCATCACCCAGTCGACTCACTAATACCTCTCGGTGCGCCAATCCCTGTCCAAAGCCCGGCTTCGTAAAGCCAAGCAATGGATGCTGGTTGTTTTGTGCCAGCGGCTGGATGCGTCCGGCACTCGGTGCAGGGACGGGGGCTTACCCGGGCCGAGATCCCACGCATCACCTCGGCGTGGAGCCATCCAATGTCCCGATCTCGACCTGCCGGCACGTCTCAACAAAACGTGGTCGCCATAACGACCCTTCCTATCGGGCTGCCCGCTCCGCCTAGTGGAGCACGGACGCGGCCGTTCAAAGCGAGGCCCAGCACGCACCGAGGGCCCGATTCGGCTATAAGTCGTTCTAAACTCTACCCCGTCTAACGTCGATGCTTCACCTGGACGCTTACACCCCGCAGCCCGTTCCTTGCTCACACATCCAGCCGTGCCCATGCTCCTCGTACCTTTCCTTACACACCCAGGTACCCTCATTCCACTCACAGCCTTGGTCACACACGTGACCACCGAACAATTTGGCACACATTCGTTGGTCGCACACCTCACCAAAACACCGCTTCGCACCCCCTCCTCGGTCACCTCCTCTGTGACAATCACAGGTGTGCCCTCATTCGCACACCCAACCACGTGCCTCACCACCAACTCCAGCGTGCATTCCCACTCACGCTCTACCATTCCAGGTGTGCATCCTCGCTCACCTGTCACAACTAACTCACGCTCCATGTCACTCTCACTACTCTCACCACCATTCTTGACAGCGCACTCACCCTTACTCTTGACAGCGCACTCTTTCCTCAGGCACCTGTCCGTTACACACCTTTCTCGCGCACACTTTTGCACACACTCTCCCGTCACACCCTCTGCAACACTCACCACAGGCGTGCATTCTTCCTTGCCTTTGACAGCGCACTCTTTCCCCAGGCACCTGTCCGTCACACACCTTTCTCGCGCACACTCTTGCGTGACACCCTCTGTAACACTCACCACACCGCGCTTCCATGTGCTCCCTCGCACACGCGCTACGACCGACTCACTCTCGCCAGCACCCTCACTCCTTGGCACGCACTTTTTCCTCACACACCCCAGAGTCGGACTTTCTTGCACACCTCCTCTTTCGCACACCAGACCAGTCGCACACTTCACCAACGGCCTCTCACGAACACCCGGGTCTATCTCGACCCCCAAGCTTATTAAATCCCCTGGCGCATCATACGCACGACCATATTGGTCACCACTTACACCGGGTCCTCTTCCTCTTCGCTTCTCCTCCATCACCTGCGAATCCCTCATCCGGTTAATGAGCACATCATCACGATCCAAACACAGACTTTGGACCAATTCTTTTATCTCCTCTTTTATCTCTTTCTTATCCCCTCTCCGTCGCTTCTTAATTTCGCTCATCCCTTCTTCCACTTCTTCTAATTTGTGCTTCACCTCTTTTATTCCCCGGTACGTCTCCTCAAGCTCATCCTCTAAGGCTACCTTGACCGTTTCCAGGTGCGTCCTCACCTGCCGGTCCTTCGTCTCCATTACCTCTATCACCTCGTCCAACCTCGTTGTCAGTCCCTCACGTACCATCTGACATTCCCTCTTTGTCGCTATTAAGTCGTTTTTTATGTCGTTTTGTGTCGCTTTTAAACCTCCTAATACCGCAGTGTTCCTTTGAACCTGCTCCGTTAGTTCTTTTTGTCCCTCCGTCAGCTGTTCCACCTCCTGCGTCAGGACCTCTATGCCCCCCTGTAACTTTACAGTCCCCTTTCTCACCTCCTTCTCCATGTGCTCCTTACAGTGCCTCACCTCCTCGCGCACTCCTCCGACCTCCTCACTCACTCCTCTCCTGATCTCCTCTCCCATCACTTGCATCTCCTGCCCAGATGCCACCCTCATCTGCTCCATTTCCTCCCTGTGAGCATCCAGTTTGGTTTCTACCCCCATTCTGACCCCCTCTATCTGCTGCCCCATTTGGTTAACTTCCCTTTCCGCTTGGTCCCTCATGTCCCTCAATTTGCCTTCCATGGTGTTTTCTAACCCCTCTAACCCTTTTTGCATCCCTTCCATTTGATTCTCTTGAGCGGCCATTCTGTTTTCTACCCCCATTAACCCATGTTTCACCCCTTCTATCCCATTGTCTAACCCCTCTAATTTCTTGTCTAATCCCTCACCGGTACCCCTCGCTTCGTCCCTCATTACCCACAATTGCTCACCCTGAGCATCCATCCGGTTCCCCATTACCCCCAATTGGTCCTCCAATCGCTCACCCTGAGCATCCATCCGGTTCCCCAACCGCTCACCCAATCGCTCAATTTGGCTCTCCATACTCATCTGTACAGCTGCCTGTAACTGCGCAATGAGGGCCTGCATGTCAATCGGCTGCATGTTAAAGCCCGTTGATACAGCGGCCTCGGCTACCACGCGCTCTTGCGAGGCGCCATTTTGCGCGCCCGCTACTTCGTGCGTGACGGCGCTATTTTGCGAACCTGCCGCCCTCACTGCTTCGCTCTCCTCTTGTCCCTCAATTTGGTCCTGGATCGACCCTACCTCACTCTCCTTTACCGGACCCCAGCTGTCTTGACCCGCCATAGCGCGACTTTCAAAATTCGGTTTTTTTTTTTTTTTTTTTCGTAAAACAAATTCAAATTTCGCCGTTATAATTTCGCGCGGGAAACGCGCTCCGAATCGATTCTACTTGTTACAAATTTGGGCCTAATAACGCGCGGGAAACGCGCTCCGAATCGATTCTACTTGTTACAAATTTGGGCCTAATAACGCGCGGGAAACGCGCTCCGAATCGATTCTACTTGTTACAAATTTGGGCCTAATAAATTTAGTCCCGGGTTCGAATTCCACTCCTCGACACCAATTGTTACAGACGTGGCTTAGATGTTATTTTACCGAGCGGTTTTGGGATGACCACGTCTGCACAAGTTACCGATTATACTCGAAGTTGACTAGTCGCGCTATGCTAGGTCAATGAAGGAACAGACACACGGCTGGGTTTCAAATGACACGACTCCAAGGGTTCAGTTCTCAAGACCTCCGGAGGAGATTATATTCGTTACGGAAGGTCAGATTACAGGGACGAGAGGGACAGCAAAGGAAGATAGGCACTTAGACACAACCTTATTTTAACCCCAACAGACGACAGGTAAACGGGACAAGGCTGACTCACACGGGGGTTGATGGCAGGAAAGCGGTTGTCGATGGCTCCAGGTGCACCTGGGCTCAGGGCAGGATCGACCCGGTCCGGTCCAGAGATGCGGAAGGTTGCACAGCGCTCGAGGTGGCGTCTTTTCGTCTCAAGCTGGGGGCGCATCTGACGTCACATCCGGCGCGGGGCCGCGTATATCCGGCGGGGAGTGACACGCCCTCGGCTCGTTAGCTCCGCCTCGTGGAATCGGCACGTTGCTTCTCATTGGGTGCGTGCGGGGGGGTTACCGGCTCCGCCCTTGACGAGGAGCTGACAAGGAGCCCCTTTGTGGTAACCCCGTGGAGCGCATGGTCTGGAGCGCGTTGTCTGGAGTGCATTGTCGATGGCGGCTAACCGAGCCGGTGGGAGGACGCACACTCCCCCCCGCGCAGCGCCGTGCCCCTCTGTTGTTGTAGACGGGGAAGAAGATGGGAGGAGGTATGGGAAAGGTCCTAAACTCACTACTGGTGCCATATAATCACATTCTGGTGCAACGAAGAGTCATAATTAATGGAAACGAGGCCTTAACTGACATAGACTAAGAATAACTAGCAAGATGTCCGAAAGTGGTCTACGTGTGGTGCGGTGGACCTGGGCACGACATTTAATGGGGGAAAAAGGGGAAGGTCGGCTCTACTGATTGTTGTTTACAGACAATGGGACTAGGGAATGGGGGAATGGGGGATACATACATACATACATATATATATATATACATACATATATATATACATACATACATATATATATATATATATACATACATATATATATATATACATATATATATATAATATATATACATACATATATATATATATATACATACATATATATATATATACATACATATATATATATATATATACATACATATATATATATATATACATACATATATATATATACATATATACATATATATATATATATACATACATATATATATATACATATATATATATATATATATATATATATATGTATATATATATATACACATATATATATATACACATATATATATTGTAACGATTTTGAGAAGTGTGTAACGATTTTGAGAAGTGTAACGGTTTTTGAGAAGTGTAACAATTTTGGAGGAAGTGTAACGAATGTGAAAACGTTACAATGTGAACGTTACAAACGTACGGTACCACCCTGTTAATGTAAATAATGGTCGCAGTCAGCGTCCTAGTTAATTGCATGGAATATACACGCAGGTCACGATATATCTTTTAAATAGTGTATTTCCTTATTCCATGTAGGCTAAGTATGTGTTTTCCCACTAGATTGACTTTGCATTGTATCAAACAAAACAAGCGTAGGCCCTTCCAATTTCCCCAAAACCTCCCTTCCATTTGCCTTCCGCATTTTGGTCGGTTTTTCTCTTCAACCACCATTGGCCACGAGGTAAGGTTGGAGAAGAAAGGCGTGTCTCCACCTCGTCAGAAGAGGGAAGGAGTGAACCGGCCCTAACAGCCAATCAACACCGCGGTGATCGACCCGGTAGGCGTGCCCTCGGAGCCGGCGGCTTGATTTCGGCCGAGGTGATAAAAGCGACTGTAAGGGACTGCTTTGCCAGATGACTGGAGATGAGATGAGCTGGAGAGGAGCAACGAGGCTGCACCAAAGAGAGGCGGTGAGATGCGAAACGCTCCAAGCCAAAGAGGAGAGGTACTCGGCAAGGAGACCGGCTTTGGAGAGACGCGCTGAAAGGAGGGAGACGGCCCCGCCCCAAGAAGAGGAGCAGGTGTGCCGAACCAGCGCGTGGCGTCTCCCGCAGTGGATACGCGACGGAGGGTTTCCCGCCAAAACCGCGAGGAATTGCGACCGGCGGCCTCCCGACCTTGCCTCCATCTCAAGCCTTAGTCTTTACCTGCCTGCATTATCCCCTGAGTAAGTGTGAACGTCCTGTCCTGCTCGTTTGTCTTGGGGCTAAGTAAAAACGAATAGTGTAAGTTAAGGATTCGCTGTGTCACTGTTTCTTCCATCCTTTGCTTGTGTGTGTATAATAAATCTGTTCTTCCTCCGTATTCTTCTTCTTCTTTTTCATTCTCTTGCGATCGCTTTAGAGATTTCCCGATTGAATATCCGTGGGGCGATCTGGTCAACGTCGGGTGAAATCGGGTTTTAATCGGGGAGTAACTGTTCGGACGCGGTTAAATACACCACCGCTCGGTCAATATAACATCTAAAAGCCGCGTCTGTAACAATTGGTAGTCAGGAGGTGGGATTCGAACCTGGGACTAAATTTATTTAGCCCAAATTGTGGACACCAATTGTGTTAGTACAGTAACAATTGGTGTCGAGGAGTTGGGATTCGGACCTGGGACTAAATTTGTTAGGCCCAAATTTTGGAACACCAATTGTACTATTAGAGTAACAATTGGTGTCTGGGAGTGGAATTCGGGTCCCGAACCAAATTTTTAAAACATCTAGGAAAAAATTTTTGGTCAAAATTACGAGCTGCCGAAATTTATTTTGTTTTATAAAGCAAAACCCGAATTTTGAGATCGCGCCATGGACAATCAAGGCGATCGGATGTCGGTGGGAGAAATAGACAGGGTGGAATCGACCCAGGACCTCGGGGAAATGTATATGGAGGATAGGGAGGAGGAGAAAAATAGCAATGTGGTTGCGGAGGTTTCAGACGCACAGAATGGCGCCCTCGCGCACGTGGTTGAGGGGGCCACGGTCGCGGAACCAATGAGCGCGGCCCAAATGCAAGCCTTCATGGCCCAATTCATGGTGGAAATGCAGAAAGAAAACGACAGTATAGTACAAATGCAGGCGTCCCTCAACCTGCAGAGTGAGCAAAGGAGGGCTGATAGTGAAAAAATGGAAAGCAGAATTATGGGGCAAATGGGGGTAATGAGGGACGAAGCGAGGGGTACCGGTGAGAAGTTAGACAATAATTTTGAGGGGTTAGACAACGGGATAAAAGAGGTAAAGAATGGGTTAACGGGGGTAGAAAACAGAATGGCCGCTCAAGAGAATCAAATGGAAGGGATGCAAAAGGGGTTAGAGGGGGTAGAAAACAGAATGGCCGCTCAAGAGAATCAAATGGAAGGGATGCAAAAGGGGTTAGAGGGGGTAGAAAATAGAATGGCTGCCCAGGAGAATCAGATAGAGGGAGTGAAAAATGGGTTAATGGGGTTAGAAAATAGGATGGAAGACAAATTGCGGGAAATAGGGGAACAATCGGCCAGGGAAATCAAACAAATGGGAGAGCAGATAGAGGAGGTGAAAATCGGGGTAGAAACCAAACTGGATGCTCAGAGGGATGAATTGGGACAGATGAGGGTGGCATCTACAAAAGAGATGGAGGAAATACGACGAGGGGTAAGTGAGGAGGTTTCGGGGCTGCGCGAGGAGGTAAAGCGAGGCGAAAAGCGTATAGAGAAAGAGGTGAGAAATAATACGGCAAAGTTACAGGGGGGAATAGAAGATCTGACGAAAGGAGTAGAACAGCTGACAGTGGGACAAAAGGAACTAGCGGACCAAGTGGAAAAGAACACTGCAATCATCGGGGGTTTAAAAGCAACACAAAAGGACATTAAAAATGAATTAATAGCGACACAAAAGGAATGTCAAATGGTACATGAGGGATTGACGAAGAGGTTGGAAGAGGTGACAGAGATAATGGAGACAAAGGACCGGGAGGTAAGGACGCACGTAGAAACGGTCACGGTAGCCTTAGAGGACGAACTTGAGGGGACGCACCGAGAAATAAAAGAGGTTAAACAAAAACTAGAGGAAGTGGGAGAAGAGGTGAGTGAAATTAAGAAGGGACGGACAGAAACTAAGAGGGAGATAAAGGAGGAGGTAATGGAATATGTGCAAGGTCGGTGCTCAACTCATGATGTGATGCTCACTGACCAAATAAAGAGTTTGCAGGTGGCAAAGGAGGTGCGGGGACGAGGTGCCAAGGTGAGTGGCAATGTACATGATGTGAGGAAAGCTTCAGTCGGCTTGGGGATTGGTTTGGATCCGGGTGTTCGTGAGAGGCCGTTGGTGAAGTGTGCGACAGGTCTGGTGTGCAAAAAAAGAGGTGTGCGAGAATGTCCGACCATGGGGTGTGTGAGAAAAAAGTGCACGCCGAGGAGTGAGTGTGCCGTCAAGAGTGAGTTGGTCGAAGCGCGTGTGCGAGGGAGCACAGGGAAGCGCGGTGTGGTGAGTGTTACGGAGGAAGTAACGAAAAAGTGTGCGCGGGAGGATGCGCGAGAAAGGTGTGTAACGGACGGGTGCATGGGGAAAGCGCATGCTGTCAAGAGTAAGGGAGAATGCATGCCTGTGGTGAGTGTTACGGAGGAAGTAACGAAAAAGTGTGCGCGGGAGGATGCGCGAGAAAGGTGTGTAACGGACGGGTGCATGGGGAAAGCGCATGCTGTCAAGAGTAAGGGAGAATGCATGCCTGTGGTGAGTGTTACGGAGGAAGTAACGAAAAAGTGTGCGCGGGAGGATGCGCGAGAAAGGTGTGTAACGGACGGGTGCATGGGGAAAGCGCATGCTGTCAAGAGTAAGGGAGAATGCATGCCTGTGGTGAGTGTTACGGAGGAAGTAACGAAGAAGTGTGCGCGGGAGGATGCGCGAGAAAGGTGTGTAACGGACGGGTGCATGGGGAAAGCGCATGCTGTCAAGAGTAAGGGTGAGTGCGCGACCGAGAGTGGAGGTGAGAGTAGTGAGAGTGAAACGGAGCGTGAGTTGGTTGTGGCAGTTGAGCGAGGATGTACACCTGGAATAGAAGGATGCACACCTGGAATGGTAGAGCGTGAGTGGGAATGCACGCTGGAATTGGTAGTGAGACACGTGGTTGGGTGTGCGAGTGAGAGCACACCTGTGATTGTCACAGAGGAGGTGACCGAGAAAGGGGCGCGAAGAGGTGTGTTGGTGAGGTGTGCGAGCGACGAATGTGTGCCAAGGTGTTCGGTGGTCAGGTGTGTGACCAAGTCGGTGAGCGGAGTGAGTGTACCGAGGTGCGTAAGGAAAGGTACGAGGAGAATGGGAACGGCTGCATGTATGAGCACGAAAGGGGTAGCGTATGCATGTAAGCCTGCAGGTGAAGCGTCGACGATAACCGGGTTAAAGGTTAGAACGACTTATAGCCGACTCGGGCCCTCGGTGCGTGCCGGGCTTCGCGTGCCGCGAGAACCAGCGGGGATCCGAACCACGGCGGTTTCGAAAGAACCGCCGTGCGCGATCCACGCTGGGCCTCGCGTGGAACGGCCGCGTCCGGGCTCCACTAGGCGGAGCGGGCAGCTCGATAGGAAGGGTCGTCATGGCGACCACTTTCTATTGAGACGTGCCGGCAGGTCGAGATCGGGACATTGGATGGCTCCACGCCGAGGTGGTGCGTGGGATCTCGGCCCGGGTAAGCCCCCGTCCCTGCCCCGAATGCGGGACGTATCCAGCCGCTGGCACAAAACGACCCGCGTTCATTGCTCGGCTGTACGAAGCCGGGCTGTAGATGTGAATTGGCGCACCGAGAGGATGTAATAAGTAGACGGACTGTGATAGTGATAGTGATTTGATCCGAAATTTAGAAAAGTGAATAGAATTGGCAGTAAATGGAAAATTTTTGAATTGGTTGGAATTTGGACGAGCAAAATTGATAGAGAGACCCCCGATGTGGTGGGATGGCAAATCCACCATCCCTCACAAGTGGGGGCAAATGCGCACTAGCTTATGGGGTGTATGGCAGTGAAAACTAGCCCGGGTGGGTTAGGTTATATGTTAGGGATCTAGCGAAGATGACATTAGGTGACGTTAAGGTTATTTAGTGACTGATACCTGTAGTGGGGACGCAGGTAGCTTAGTGTGGATTATAATGACGTGGGAGCGCAATAGTTTAAAGGGACGACTGGGAAGCGCAAGTTTCAGAGGGGAGTAGTTAGCTGAGATGATGCCGTGTGTGTGAGGATTGGACAGGTGAGAATGGAACAGGTGTGATTGCACAGGTGTGCAACTGACAGGTGAATGGAGCAGTGTATGAGGAAGTAGTGGTGATTGCGTGTTGTGTTGACCAAATGGTCCAGGAAGAGGAGGAAGGTGCAGGTGGCACCAGGTGTGAGAGCACAGGTGTGCAAGTACAGGTGTGTGGAGAGAGTTGGAGTAAGTGGTACGGAGTGGTGTGCATGGTGCGAAGGTGTGAATGGGGGAAGAGTGGACCCCCATCACGGATACCCGGGGCGGGTAGTGTAAGTGTTAGGTAGAGGGTACAGGTAAATTGTGGTTGGATATTGGCATCTGTGGTGCGGTTGGAAGAATGATGTTTGGATGGGTGCATTAGTGTTGTGGAAATGGCTGGGCGTGTAGCCTGTTAGTGTGTGTAGTTGGTTTGGGCACTCCACCACTGTGAGGATGTCGGCCAGGTGAGGCCGCAGGTGGGCTCTGGGAGCCGGTAGTAGTTGTTGTGGATGGGGCCCGAGGATCCGGAGGACGGACCCGGGTAGCCCAGTGCCAGAGGGCACCATGGGGTGACAGAGCCAGGAGAGGGGCTGCCCCCAGTTAGATAGGTTAGGGTGAGGAGCTAGGTAAGCTCGGGTGGCAACTACAGTGGTGGAGGTGTGCAGGTGGGTAGACCTGTTGGGAGAGCTACACGTCGCAGCCCAGAAATTGTGCGAGGGCACAGGGAGATGAATCGGGGGAGTGAGACCCCAAATTGAAAAGCACCACAGTTTGGCCAATGGGAATTGGTTTTTAGAACCCATAGTGTAAGAGGGCCAATGGTTTGGCCGGAGAAAGACCCCGGGTAGTGTAAAGTGTGTTAAAGGCATTTAGAAAGTAGTTAGGATGAAGTCTCCTCGCACCATCTGCATCCACTCACCTGAGGTGACAGGTACTCCACACCATGCCATGTTTTGATTATTTTTTATGATGCAAATGTTTGGATTGTGAGACGCATCATGACGTGGGTGTGACATTGTGCTTTGATGTTCCATCTCTGCCTCCTTATGAGGATTGATGATGAATTTGGTGATGGCAAATTTTGAAGTAAAGGGATTGTGGGGACGAATTTGGTATCTATCTATAATTCCAGTAATCTCTGTGTGTGTGTGTGTCTGTCTGTGTGTTTGTATGCGACAACGATTTCTCGACAACTACCGGTCCGATATACTTGAAACTTGCCAGGTATATTGCTGGGGACCCGAGGATGTGCCTTTTCAAGGTTTGAAATTAATCGGACAATTACTTACCGAGATATGTCCAAAAAACGCTTCAACCAATCACAGAGCAGCGAACGATCGCGTTTGCCGAACGTGGCGGGCACACTCTGCCTCGGATGGCACATTTGAGAGCGTATTCATTTATTTCACGTTTGCAAACTATGTTGGCGTTAAACTATGTTTTACAACTGATAAAAACGAATTTGCGATTCATTCGCTTTCCTGCGCGTTTGTGTACGCGATGGCGATTTCTTTACCAAACTCCGGAAGCCGTTCGCTTTGGACCGAACCATTGCATGTAAATAGAGGGGGGGGATTGTCACCACTCGCAAGCCGTTCGCTTTGGACCAAACCATTTCATGTAAATAGAGGGGGGGGATATAATTTTAGATATAGATATAGTACGGGCAATGCCCTAGTAGGGGAAATATGGGGAAGACGTGACAGTAGTGACGAATTTGTAAATGTGTAGATTTTTGTACATATGGGGTGAGAACAAGGGTAGGGTAGGTGACAGGGGGGTGACGTACGGTAGGGACGAGCTTTCTCACTTCGGCCTCCGTACGCATTTCACCTTGCATTGCCTTATTGACGTGTACCCTTGTGACCTTACCCCTCGCTCAATTGTCTTTCTTTTGTCTCCCACATGACCTGTGCGCCATTGGGTGCCGATGGGAGCGTGCGTGAGGTGGCCATTGTGCGCCCGAGATTCCCAGAACCAGCATGCATTGCGTTGATGTACCACTTTATGGACCGCTGTTCTGCGGCCAAGTACCACTTGATGGACCCCAGGTTCTGGGGCAGGGCACCTCTGTTGGAAACCGGCCATAGTGGCCAGGGAATCTTGCTTGCGGACCTCGGTAAGGTGGCACCTATGCCAAAGAGGTGGACCACCCTTAGTTGGTCCCTGAGGCCCTAAATAAAAATGGACACAAGTTGTGCTTTTTATTATGTCCAAATAGGCCGCATGAAGCCTGAAGACGTCGGGAAGAACATCGGCCCAGCAGAGAAAGAGAAGACCACCACCAGTTGTTTTGTTGTGTTTATTATGAACCATGGTGACCGCACCGGATGGTGCTTTTGGGTGCTTTGTGGTGTTTGGGTGCTTTTGGGTGCTTTGGTGGTATTGGTACTGGTGCATCGATGCAATGCGTGCTGTCTCCTCCCTCCCAACAGGAATTTCTTTTTCTTGTTCCCTAAAAAAAAAAAAAAAAAAAAAAAAAAAAAAAAACACAGGTCCTGGGTTGCGTTGTAAATAAGAAATCACGTCATTGTAAATAATGCTCCCCACCGTAAATGTATAGTTTGAGAATAATCCCGTAATTCGGTTAGCTGTGGGCTTGAGTCTGTTAGACAGGATGCAATGCAATAGGGGGACATACTTACTTGTGTTTTAAAATTGTCACACTCAGGGTCAGGTTAATTGTAGAGGGAATTACACCTACGTGCCACACTAAGTTAAAGTTTAATAGGCCCGAGGACGGACCTGAAGAAAGGGGGGTGCAGTGTAACGATTTTGAGAAGTGTGTAACGATTTTGAGAAGTGTAACGGTTTTTGAGAAGTGTAACAATTTTGGAGGAAGTGTAACGAATGTGAAAACGTTACAATGTGAACGTTACAAACGTACGGTACCACCCTGTTAATGTAAATAATGGTCGCAGTCAGCGTCCTAGTTAATTGCATGGAATATACACGCAGGTCACGATATATCTTTTAAATAGTGTATTTCCTTATTCCATGTAGGCTAAGTATGTGTTTTCCCACTAGATTGACTTTGCATTGTATCAAACAAAACAAGCGTAGGCCCTTCCAATTTCCCCAAAACCTCCCTTCCATTTGCCTTCCGCATTTTGGTCGGTTTTTCTCTTCAACCACCATTGGCCACGAGGTAAGGTTGGAGAAGAAAGGCGTGTCTCCACCTCGTCAGAAGAGGGAAGGAGTGAACCGGCCCTAACAGCCAATCAACACCGCGGTGATCGACCCGGTAGGCGTGCCCTCGGAGCCGGCGGCTTGATTTCGGCCGAGGTGATAAAAGCGACTGTAAGGGACTGCTTTGCCAGATGACTGGAGATGAGATGAGCTGGAGAGGAGCAACGAGGCTGCACCAAAGAGAGGCGGTGAGATGCGAAACGCTCCAAGCCAAAGAGGAGAGGTACTCGGCAAGGAGACCGGCTTTGGAGAGACGCGCTGAAAGGAGGGAGACGGCCCCGCCCCAAGAAGAGGAGCAGGTGTGCCGAACCAGCGCGTGGCGTCTCCCGCAGTGGATACGCGACGGAGGGTTTCCCGCCAAAACCGCGAGGAATTGCGACCGGCGGCCTCCCGACCTTGCCTCCATCTCAAGCCTTAGTCCTTACCTGCCTGCATTATCCCCTGAGTAAGTGTGAACGTCCTGTCCTGCTCGTTTGTCTTGGGGCTAAGTAAAAACGAATAGTGTAAGTTAAGGATTCGCTGTGTCACTGTTTCTTCCATCCTTTGCTTGTGTGTGTATAATAAATCTGTTCTTCCTCCGTATTCTTCTTCTTTTTCATTCTCTTGCGATCGCTTTAGAGATTTCCCGATTGAATATCCGTGGGGCGATCTGGTCAACGTCGGGTGAAATCGGGTTTTAATCGGGGAGTAACTGTTCGGACGCGGTTAAATACACCACCGCTCGGTCAATATAACATCTAAAAGCCGCGTCTGTAACAATATATATATATATATATATACATATATACATACATATATATACATACATATATATATATATACATACATACATATATATGTATATACATACATATATATACATACATATATATATATATATTTATATACATACATATATATACATACATATATATATATATACATATATATATATATATACATATATATATATATATATACATATATATATATACATACATACATACATACATATATATATATATACATACATACATACATACATATATATATATATATATACATACATACATACATACATATATATATATATTGTTGCGAATATGGAATTTGGCCTCCATATCCGCTTGTAAATATTCCCCTATTTTCCCCAATACTCCCCAACTATCCCCAATCCCCCATTCCCTAGTCCCATTGTCTGTAAACAACAATCAGTAGAGCCGACCTTCCCCTTATTCCCCCATTAAATGTCGTGTCCAGGTCCACCGCACCACACGTAGACAACTTTCGGACATCTTGCTAGTTATTCTTAGTCTATGTCAGTTAAGGCCTCGTTTCCATTAATTATGACTCTTCGTTGCACCAGAATGTGATTATATGGCATCAGTAGTGAGTTTAGGACCTTTCCCATACCTCCTTCCATCTTCCATACCTCCTTCCATCTTCTTCCACAACTATAACTACAACAACAGAGGAGATGGGGGCGGCGCGGCGGCGCGGGGGAGGATGCGTCCTCACACCGGCTCGGCGCTCCACGGGGTTACCAGAGGGGCTGGCTGTCAGCTCCTCGTCAAGGGCGGAGCCTGGTAACCCCCCCGCACCCAATCAGAAGGGCGGACCGATTCCATCTGGGGCGGAGCTAACGAGCCGAGGGCGTGTCACTCCCCGCCGGATATACGTGGCGACTTAGCGGACGTGACGTGAGATGCGCCCCCAGCTGGAGAAAGAAGTACCTGCGCGCGCTGAGTCAGAGGCGCCCCGCCTGAGAAAGAACGTTGCCTGCGATCGCTGAGAGGAAGCGAACCCGCCTGGGAAAGAACGTTACCTCCGAGCGCTGTGACCTCCCCGCATCTTTGGACCGGACCGAACCGTGTGGATTCTGCCCCGAGCCCAGGCGCACCTGGAGCCACCGATACCTGCCTTTCCCTGCCATCAATCCCCGTGTGAGTCAGCCGTTGTCCCGTTTATCTGTCGTCTGTCCGGGGTCAATATAAGAGTGTGTCTAAGTGCCTGTCTTCCTGTGATATACCTCTAGCCCCTGTAATCTAACCTTTCCGTACGAATATAATTGAGAATCGAAACATTGGTGTCTGTCATTATAATCCAGCCGGGTGTCTTCTTTTCCTTTATTGATCCAGCGTAGCGCGGCTCCGTCAACGTCGAGTATAATCGGGTAATTTGTGCGGACACGACGGCCATTCTGCTCGGCCCACCTTAACATCAAAGTCGTGTCTGTAACAATTGGTGTCGAGGAGTGAGATTCGGACCCGGGACTAAATTAGTTAGGCCCAAATTTTGGGAGGGAAAATCGATTCGGAGCGCGTACTGCGCTCGACAAAATCGATCCGGAGCGCGGTCCCGCGGTTACTGCGCTCGACGAAATTATAACAGCAAAATTTGGATTTGTGTTACGAAACTCGAATTTTGAAAGTCGCGCTATGGCGGATCAAGACGGCTGGGGTCCGGTAGGGGAGAGTGAAGCAGGGTCGGTCCAGGACCAAATTGAGACACGTGAGGAGAGCGAAACAACGGGGGTAGCAGACGCGCGAAATGGCGCCTCGCACATAGCTACGGCGGCCGCACCCGCTGCACAAGTGGGAGGGATGGCCCAGATGCAGGTCCTCATGGAGCAATTTATGGCGCAAATGCAGGCGTCCCTCAAACTGCAGAGTAACCAATTGGGGGTAATGGGGAACCGGATGGAGGCTCAGAGTGAGCAAATGGGGGTAATGAGGGACGAAGCGAGGGCTCAGAGTGAGCAATTGGGGGTAATGAGGGACGAAGCGAGGGGTACCAGTGAGGGATTAGACAATAATTTTAAGGGATTAGACAATAATTTTAAGGGATTAGACAATAATTTTAAGGGATTAGACAATAATTTTAAGGGATTAGACATGAAATTTGGGAAATTAGACGATAGATTAGGGGAAATACAGGAGGGGTTAACGGGGGTAGAAAACAGAATGGCCGCTCAAGAGAATCAAATGGAAGGGATGCAAAAAGGGTTAGAGGGGTTAGAAAACACCATGGAAGGCAAATTGAGGGACCAAGCGGAAAGGGAAGTTAACCAAATGGGGCAGCAGATAGAGGGGGTCAGAATGGGGGTAGAAACCAAACTGGATGCTCACAGGGAGGAAATGGAGCAGATGAGGGTGGCATCTGGGCAGGAGATGCAAGTGATGGGAGAGGAGATCAGAAGAGGAGTGAGTGAAGAGGTCGGAGGAGTGCGCGAGGAGGTGAGGCACTGTAAGGAGCGCATGGAGAAGGAGGTGAGAAAGGGGACTGTAAAATTGCAAGGGGGTATAGAGGAGTTGACGCTGGGAGTAGAACAACTGACAGTGGGACAAAAGGAGTTGGGGGAACAGGTAAAGAAGAACACAGCGGTAATAGAGGGGTTAAAATCGACGCAGAAGGAGATGAAAAAGGACGTAGGGGTAATTAAAAAAGAGTGTCAGACGGTACATGAGGACTTGACAAAAAAAATGAACAAAGTGGTAGAGGTGATGGAGGTTAAAGAGCGGGAGGTGCGGGAGCACATAGAAAAAAATAAAGTGGAGTTAGAGGAAGAACTTAAAGGGGCGCACGAGGAGATGAAGGAGGTGAAGCAGAAATTAGAAGAAGTGGAAGAGGGGGTGAGCGAAATTAAAAAGCGACGGAGAGAGGATAAGAAAGAGATAAAAGAGGAGGTAAAAGAATTGGTCCAGAGTCTGTGTTCGGATCGTGATGATGTGCTCATTAACCGGATGAGGGATTCGCAGGTGATGGAGGAGAAGCGAAGAGAAAGAGGACCCGGTGTAAGTGGTGACCAATATGGTCGTGCGTATGATGCGCCAGGTGATTTAATAAGCTTGGGGGTCGAGATAGACCCGGATGTTCGTGAGAGGCCAAGAGTGAGGTGTATGGCTGGTCCGGAGGGTATGGAACGAGAGGTGCGAGGTGTGGGTGAGCAAGGTTGTGGTGGTATGGAATGGGTAGCGGGTTGCGGAGGTGTGACCCATGCATCGACACCAACAGGGGTAGTTGTTGGAGGGACCGGGGAGGCACGAGAGCCCCTTGGGGGTAGTGTACTGTGGGGGCCCGGCCGGTTCGGCCCCGCGCTGACCCCGCAAGGGGCGACGCACGGGGTCCGGCAGGCGGGCAACGACTCACATACGAGGTGGTCCCACAAGGTCCCACTCGCGCCGTATGACGGCAAGAGTGATCTACGCGCGTACCTGGCGCAGTTCGACTGTGTGTGTAAGGGCAACGGTTGGGGTGAGGACGAAGGTGGAGTACACCTGGTGGCCGCATTGCGTGGCGCGGCGGCGGAGGTGCTGACGGCATTACGAGCGGGTGCTCTCACCCTGCCAGCCCTCCGCGACGCCCTAATTAATCGATTCGGCATAGAACAGCAGAGCGAGCTTGTTAAAGCTCAGCTCGCGCTGCGAAAACGCAAGCCCCAGGAAGCCATCGGGGAACTTGCCCACGACATTCGCCGCGCAGTGGGGATCGCACATGCTAGCATGGCAGCGGATTCCCGGGAAAGCCTGGCGCTGGACCATTTTATCCAGGCCCTCCCGGATATTGAGCTCCGGCAACAGCTCGCCATGTGGCGCCCGCAGACTCTGAGCCAGGCGGCTGACGCTGCGGCCCGTTGGGAAGCAGCGAGGCCCCTAGCCCGAGGGGGCGAGCGTCTCGCAATGGCGGTCCGCCAGGTGGGACCCCCGATGGAGGGCGGACCCCTTAGGGGACCCGCCCCCGACGTGGGTCCTGACCTGGCGGGCATGGTCCGGAGGCTGGTGGACCAGCGCCTGGCGGGACCTGGACCATGGCAGGCGGCCCCGGAGGTGGCCCGCGGTGGACCACGAGCGGGTAATCCAATTCGGACCTACAGGGGGGGGAATTTGGAATTCCGGAGGCAAGCACCTTATCAGGTGAGGTGCTATACTTGCAACCGTCCGGGTCACCTGGCGCGGCACTGTCGAGCCATGCGCCGGGATGATCCCCGGCGGTTGAGGTCCTCAACTCCGCCCAGGGGGGAGCGGGTTAGCCGACCCCAGACACCCCCCCGCCAGACCCCGGGAAACTAGAAGGTGTCGGGCACGTAGGGCGGTGTTCGGCAACAGAGGATGGAGGAGAGCCCTCATTGACGCGACAGGTCATTTATTGTGGCCAAATTGGAACCGGTAGCCTGACAATTAGATGCAAAATTGCCGGCGTGGGGGTAGACGCCGTAGTGGACACAGGAGCTAGCGCCACGATCATCAGCCCTGTGGTCCTTGATTCGAGCGCAGGTGGCTGGGATAAGATCCAGCGCCTGCAAAATTATAGTTTGCAGCTTGCTACCGGGGTAACGGCCCCGATCATAGGGCGTGGTTCTGTGACCCTCAAGTTAGGGTCGGTAAGGAGGGAGATAGATGTTTGGGTGGCGGAGGTGTGCGACCCATGTTTAATAGGGTTGGACCTGTTGACTGCCAGCGGTTGTAAAATCGACTTGTGCCGGGGGATCCTGCAGGTGGGAGTAGAAGAGCTGCCGTTAGGGGGAGTGAGCACGGCCGAGAGAGCGGAGCTGGAGGCTTCCGAGGCCGTGACCATTCCCCCAAGGGCCGAGGCGATAGTGCCGGCCCGGTGGGCAGCTCGCCCAACATGGCAGGAGTCCTGCGGCCTGGTCGAACCGGTGGCAGCGCAGTCCATACCGGGTTTGATCGTGGGCCGCACCCTTGTAAAAACGGACGGGCCGGTAGTGGCCGTCCGAGTAGTAAATGTGAGTACAGAACCACGCACTATAGTAAGGGGCACGAGGGTAGCTGGCTGCACCCCAGTTGAGGAAGTCGCGACAGTGAGGGGCGAGAACGTCCAGCCGAGCCGACCCCGGGGGGAGCCTTCAATAACAAGTAGGAATTGGCCCGATCCCATTTGCGAGATGGTAAATCGTAGTAGCGTAGAGTTGGGAGGTACCCAGAGGGAGGCCTTACACAAACTGGTTGGGTCCCATTTGGACCTCTTCTCCCTGTCCACCGAGGATATTGGACGTACGGGCCTGGTGAAACATCAGATCCACACCGGTGAGGCCCGGCCTATTCGTCAGGCCGCCCGACGGCTCCCTTGGAGCAAGAGGGCGGAAGCTGACGAGCAGGTTGCAAAAATGCTCGACGCAGGTGTGATCGAGCCCTCGGGAAGTCCTTGGATGTCACCTGTTGTGCTGGTCAAAAAGAAGGATGGGACCACGCGGTTCTGCGTGGACTATCGCCAGCTAAACAACGTGACACTCAAGGACTCATATCCCCTGCCAAGGATTGATGACACCCTCGATGCCGTTGCGGGCTCAAATTGGTTCACAACTTTGGACCTCAAGAGTGGGTATTGGCAGGTGGAGATGGATAGGGCAGGGAAGGAGAAAACGGCATTTTCCACAGGTAAGGGACTGTATCAGTTTACTGTGATGCCGTTTGGTTTGTGTAACGCCCCCGCCACCTTTGAGAGATTGATGGAGCATGTACTAGGCGGCATGCCATGGCAATCATGCCTGGTGTACCTGGATGACGTCCTGGTACATGCCCAAACGTTCCCCCAGGCAGTAGCTAATTTGGACCAGGTGTTCGGGTGCCTCAGACAGGCAGGGTTGAAGCTGAACCCGAGTAAGTGCACTTTGTTTGCAAGAGAGGTGGCCTATCTAGGTCACGTGATCGGCCGCGAGGGGGTAAAAACGGACCCAGACAAAATTAAAGCGGTAGAGGAGTGGCCCGCACCACGTACCATCAAAGAGGTGCGGGGATTTTTGGGACTCTGCTCCTACTACCGGCGCTTTGTGGCGAAATTTGCGGAGTTGGCCCGTCCCCTCCACCGGCTTACAGAGAAGGGGACGCGATTTAATTGGACACGGGAGTGCCACGAGGCCTTCCAAAAATTGAAGGGGTGTCTGACATCCGCACCCCTTCTAGCTTACCCCACTAGCGACGGGGCATTTACCCTGGACACGGATGCGAGCCAGGAAGGATTGGGCGCAGTTTTGTCTCAGACACAGGAGGGCGTGGAGAGAGTGATTGGTTATTATAGTCGGGCCTTAAGTAGGCCCGAGCGAAATTATTGTGTCACTCGCAAAGAGTTATTGGCTATGCTGGCTGCCATGAACCATTTCCACCCGTACTTGTACGGGCGGAAATTTTTGGTTAGAACTGACCATTCCTCCTTGCAATGGCTCCTTCGGTTCAAGGAACCGGATGGCCAAATTGCAAGGTGGTTGGAAAAGTTGCAGCAGTACGATTTTGATGTGGCCCATAGGGCCGGGAAGGCCCATGGTAATGCGGACGCACTCTCTCGGCGTCCTTGTCTGGGGGAAAACTGTAAATTTTGTGCGAGACACGAGGAGAGGGAGCAATTGGGCGATTCCGCCCCGATTCTCGTCGTCCGGGCAACCCGGGTGAGAGGGCCAATTTTGCCACTAACCGCGGACGAGGAATTTGGAGAGTTGGCTTGGAGCACGGCCCAGCAGGAGGATCCTGTTCTGGGGCCGGTGTTCCAATGGGTCAAATTGGGGCAAAGACCAAAGGGGGAAGAGGTCACCCCCCTCGGGGCGCAGACAAAGGCATATTGGGCTCAGTGGCAGACCCTGGAATTGAAAGGCAACATCTTGTATCGCAAGTGGGTGGAGGTTCCCTCTGATAGAACTTCCTGGCTGGTGATAGTCCCTGACAAATTCAAGAACGTCATATTGCAACAGGTGCATGGTACCCGCTCCGGCGGCCATTTGGGCAGGACAAAGACAATATCTCGGGTCCGCCGGAGGTTCTATTGGGTGAATATGGGGCGCGACATACAGGACTGGTGTCGGAGATGCGACGCCTGTACTGCCAAAAAGGGACCAGCACGGAGGATGAGGGCCCCCCTTCAATTACACCAGGTGGGGGCCCCCCTAGAGCGGGTGGCCATGGATATCCTAGGCCCACTACCCCGCACCCGCCTAGGTAATAAGTACATCCTCGTTGTGATGGACTACTTCACCAAGTGGCCGGAGGCCTACGCCCTCCCCAACCAAGAAGCAGGGGTGGTAGCGCAGGCCTTCGTGGAAGGATTTGTGTGCCGGCATGGGATTCCACAGGAGTTGCACACCGACCAGGGACGAAATTTTGAGAGCAAATTGCTAAAAGATGTGTGCAGTCTCCTGTCAATTCGGAAAACCAGAACAACGCCTTTAAGACCTCAATCTGACGGGATGGTGGAAAGATTCAACCGAACTCTAATCCAACAACTGGCACTGTTCACCACCACCCGTCAGGATGACTGGGACGAACATCTCCCTTATTTGCTCATGGCCTACCGAACCAGCCAGCACGGGGCCACCGCATGCAGTCCAGCGTTGCTTATGTATGGGCGGGAGTTACGGGCTCCCGCCGACTTGCTATGCGGTCCCGTGCCAGACACAGTGGTTAACCCGCCGAGGGAGGGGTACGCACGTCACCTAGAGGAAGGCATGGAGCTAGTCCATGCCTTCGCCCGCCGCCAACTCCATCTGGCGGGGGAAAAGATGAAGCGCAGGTACGACGACCGGAGCCAGGGGAGTCAATACGCTCCGGGGATGAAGATTTGGTTCTTTAATCCCCGGAGGCGGAAGGGAAGGTGCCCAAAACTCACCTCCCCCTGGCAAGGCCCAGGAGTCGTCCTGTCGCAAATCTGTGACGTGGTCTTTAAGATCAAAATGGGGCCACGAGCCCTCCCTCGGATCGTCCACGCCGACCGGATAAGACCTTACACCGGCGAGCAGGCGCCCCCGTGGATTGCCTCGGCTTTAGATGCCGAGGCGGGACCCAGTACCTCTGAATAAGGGGGGCTTATTAGTGCCAGAGGACTGGGGGATTGAGGAGCGATAGGCCCGGTGGGAGAGGGTGGCATCCCTGCCACCTTTCCCATGAGGGGGGCAAAGGAGCAATAGTTTATGGGGTGTATGGCAGTGAAAACTAGCCCGGGTGGGTTAGGTTATATTGATAGGGCCCTAGAAGATGACATTAGGTGACGTTAAGATTAGTTAGTGACTGATACCTGTAGTGGGGACGCAGGTAGATTAGTATGGATGATAATGACGAGGGAGCGCAATAGTTTAAAGGGACGACTGGGAAGCGCAAGTTTCAGAAGGGAGTAGTTAGATGAGATGATGCCGTGTGTGTGTGAGGATGGAACAGGTGTGATTGCACAGGTGTGCAACTGGACAGGTGTGTGGAGCAGTGTGTGAGTAGTGAGTGTGTGGATCAGCGCGAATGCGCTTGGGGAGAGAAGGGTGCAGGTGGCACCAGGTGTGAGAGCACAGGTGTGCAAATACAGGTGTGTGGAGAGAGTTGGAGTAAGTGGTACGGAGTGGTGTGCATGGTGTGAAGGTGTGAATGGGGGAAGAGTGGACCCCCATCACGGATACCCGGGGCGGGTAGTGTAAGTGTTAGGTAGAGGGTACAGGTAAATTGTGGTTGGATATTGGCATTTGTGGTGCGGGTGAAAGAATGGTACATGGATGGGTGCATTAGTGTTGTGGAAATGGCTGGGCGTGTAGCCTGTTAGTGTGTGTAGTTGGTTGGGCACTCCACCACTGTGAGGATGTCGGCCAGGTGAGGCCGCAGGTGGGCTCTGGGAGCCGGTAGAGTTGTGGATGGGGCCCGAGGATCCGGAGGATGGACCCGGGTAGCCCAGTGCCAGAGAGGGCACCGAGTGGGGAGAGCGCCAGAGGGCCTTCCCCAGGTAGTTAGGTTAGGGTAAGGAGCAGGTAAGCTCGGAGGCAACTGCAGTGGTGGAGGTGTGCAGGTGGGTAGACCCACTGGGAGAGGTACACGCCGCAGCCCAGAAATTGTGCGAGGGCACCGGGAGATGAATCGGGGGAGTGAGACCCCAAATTGAAGAGCACCACAGTTTGGCCAATGGGAATTGGTTTTTAGAACCCATAGTGTAAGAGGGCCAATGGTTTGGCCGGAGAAAGACCCCGGGTAGTGTAAAGTTGTTAAAGTCATTTAGGAAATAGTTAGGATTAATGAACCTGTCGCACCATACGCAGCCACTTACCTGTGGTGATGATGATGACTCCACACCTGTGTTTTCTTTGTTTTGTGTTGCAGGAAGTAAGAATTGTTGTGAGGATTTGTGAGACGCATCACGACGTGGATGAGACATTGGGGTGATTCCATCTCTCCCTCCCTAGGAGGGACTGATGATGAATTGGTGATGGCAAATTTTGATGTTCAGTTGAAAATGGCAAATTTGATTGGTTAGGAGGGAGAGAAGACGAATTTGGTATATGGGAGGAACGGGGAAGACAGTAGGGATGTTTGTTGATTTGTAAAGTAGATGTTTATGAGTGGTGTTGTGTTGTGTGGATACAGTAAGGGGTAAGGGAGGGGCCATGTAGGTTACCTGGTGGGGGGGGGCGTACGATAGGAACGTACCTGTCTCACCTGGTTCCCATGTGCCCCCAGTGTGCATTACCTTATATTGCGTGCACTTTTGCGCCCTTACCACCTTACTCAGTTGTCTGCTTCTTTTGTCTCCCGCCTCCGAGGATCTGGCTTTGGGGTAGAGAGAGAGGAGAGAGAGGTGCTGGCTACGCAGTTGTGGGCCTGCACTTTCGCTGTTGGCTGCCTGGATCGATACACCATATGGACCGCAATGTTTGTGGCCACCCACAATGGACCGCAGTTCGTTTGCGGCCAAGCACCACCCGTTGATGGACCTATGGGTCAACGTGGCACCTATGCCATACAGGTGAACCACTAATAGTTAACACCACTGAAGGCCACACGAAGAGCAAGAGACACCTGCAGGGTTAGGGGTTGTCGAATTTATTTTTATTCCCATGAACAATGGTGACTGCACCGGATGGTGCTGACTGTGTGGTGGGGTGGTGCTTTTGATGCTGGGAAAGGGTGCTCTGCACGTTATTAAAGGCCGTCGGCCACAGAGCACTCGTGGGTTGGTGTATCGATGCTGGCAAGCGCGCTCTCTCTATGCATAACATCTGCATGTGTTCCTCCAAAAACAGGTCCTGGATCGTAGTGTAAATAGCAGCGTAGTCGTGTAAATAATGCTCCCTACCGGCTGTATGTTTAGTTTGCGAATTCTTTCCGGATTCGGTTATCCTGTGGGTGTGTTTCTGTGAGGAGAAGGGTGCAACGTCGCAGGGGGACATATTTACTCATTTGTGAATATCTGTAAAACTGTCGCACTCAGGGTAGAGTTAATAGTAGAGGGAACTACATTGCGTGCCACACTAAAGTAGGTAAAAATTTATCGGGTCGGCACGCCCCGAGGGTAGAGAAGGGTGCAATGTTGCGAATATGGAATTTGGCCTCCATATCCGCTTGTAAATATTCCCCTATTTTCCCCAATACTCCCCAACTATCCCCAATCCCCCATTCCCTAGTCCCATTGTCTGTAAACAACAATCAGTAGAGCCGACCTTCCCCTTATTCCCCCATTAAATGTCGTGCCCAGGTCCACCGCACCACACGTAGACAACTTTCGGACATCTTGCTAGTTATTCTTAGTCTATGTCAGTTAAGGCCTCGTTTCCATTAATTATGACTCTTCGTTGCACCAGAATGTGATTATATGGCATCAGTAGTGAGTTTAGGACCTTTCCCATACCTCCTTCCATCTTCCATACCTCCTTCCATCTTCTTCCACAACTATAACTACAACAACAGAGGAGATGGGGGCGGCGCGGCGGCGCGGGGGAGGATGCGTCCTCACACCGGCTCGGCGCTCCACGGGGTTACCAGAGGGGCTGGCTGTCAGCTCCTCGTCAAGGGCGGAGCCTGGTAACCCCCCCGCACCCAATCAGAAGGGCGGACCGATTCCATCTGGGGCGGAGCTAACGAGCCGAGGGCGTGTCACTCCCCGCCGGATATACGTGGCGACTTAGCGGACGTGACGTGAGATGCGCCCCCAGCTGGAGAAAGAAGTACCTGCGCGCGCTGAGTCAGAGGCGCCCCGCCTGAGAAAGAACGTTGCCTGCGATCGCTGAGAGGAAGCGAACCCGCCTGGGAAAGAACGTTACCTCCGAGCGCTGTGACCTCCCCGCATCTTTGGACCGGACCGAACCGTGTGGATTCTGCCCCGAGCCCAGGCGCACCTGGAGCCACCGATACCTGCCTTTCCCTGCCATCAATCCCCGTGTGAGTCAGCCGTTGTCCCGTTTATCTGTCGTCTGTCCGGGGTCAATATAAGAGTGTGTCTAAGTGCCTGTCTTCCTGTGATATACCTCTAGCCCCTGTAATCTAACCTTTCCGTACGAATATAATTGAGAATCGAAACATTGGTGTCTGTCATTATAATCCAGCCGGGTGTCTTCTTTTCCTTTATTGATCCAGCGTAGCGCGGCTCCGTCAACGTCGAGTATAATCGGGTAATTTGTGCGGACACGACGGCCATTCCGCTCGGCCCACCTTAACATCAAAGTCGTGTCTGTAACAATATACATACATACATACATACATACATATATATATATATATACATACATACATACATACATATATATATATATACATACATACATACATACATATATATATATATACATACATATATATATATATATATATATATATATATATATATATATATATCTATCTATATATATATACATACATACATATATATATATATATACATACATATATATATATACATACATATATATGTATACATACATATATATATACATACATACATATATACATACATACATATATATATACATACATACATATATATATACATACATACATATATATATATATATATACATACATACACAAGCTTAACTAATACCCCAGGAGAAGACACACAAAACGGACTACGAGCAAACTCACACGAATGGGGAAATTGCAGGCAGGAATGGAAGGACTGTAAGGAGAGGAAGGTCCAACGGGAACCAGAGCTGGAGCTTGATCCCGCACGGGACGTTGGGCGGGACCTCGACGGCCACCGATGCCACCGCAATCCGGCTCCTGCGTCGCAGCGGGTCGAAACTGCGTGGTCTCAAAGCTGGTGGTGGTGGACTCCAAGCTGGTGGTGGTGGACTCCAAGCTGGTGGTGGTGGACTCTCTGTGGTGGACTCAACTCATCTGCTTAACTCCTTCTTGACGCATCTCAGGCGCATCTCTCTTGGACTCAGAACTCATCTGCTTAATTCCTTCTTGACGCATCTCAGGCGCATCTCTCTTGGACTCAGAACTCATCTGCTTAACTCCTTCTTGACGCATCTCAGGCGCATCTCTCTTGGACTCAGAACTCATCTGGCGTGGGGAGCGTCCCGCTACGGGTTATATAGGCCCCGCCCTTCAACCTTTGCGAACCTCCCCGATCGCTCTTCCCCCGCCCTCTCAAGCCAAACCCCTTTGGCTGGGTTGGTTGAGCGGGGCGGACTCACTCCTCCTTTCTATTACGAGGTGGAGACACGCTTTTCTTCTCCGAGCCGGAGCACATGGCAATGGCGGCGAATGCAGTTGGCAATCGAGGCTTTAGGAATGGGAATGAAAGGGAATGGAAATGAAAGGGGATCTATCTATTTGATCTATCCATTGCACCGACTCCAAACTCGGTGCAATGGAGTATTAATTAATGGAAGACAAAGCCTTAACCTAATACACAGAATAAGGAAATAACTACCAACAAGGAGGAAATCTATGATTGGCTAACGTGATTGTATATGACCTAACTAAGGGACGCCCTTTGATCTTTATACACAACTGGAGGAAGGAGGGTGATATTTTACCATTTACTACACAATCAAAAAAACACAATTCTCTTATCCACAACTATATATATATATATATATATACACACACACACACACATATATATAAAATCAAGAATTGATGCAATTATGGTGAAAATTCCAAAAAGGATCAGGGAATTTTTTGTGATTCTTCAACATTGAGTGATAGGGCTAAAAACGATACATTTAGCATGATATTTCAAAAAGTTATGGATGAGTTATGACAAAACTTGGTGGATGAGTTTGGTTAGGTGACAAGAACAAACAGGTTTGATTTTGATTCAGGTCCGAATCCAGAAATGGCCTATCAGTAGGATACAAAACGTAAACTGTTCAGTCTGGTGGAGGTATGCTCTCTTCCGATTACCGTTATAGTATCTATCTGTGTCTATCTCCCAGTTTCCTAATCAATCTATTTTAAAATGATTGATTCTACTGAAAATGTTTTGGATTACGCAAATGTGGTATTCAACTTCAAGTTTCTTCTCAGTATCTTGTAGAGATGGAATATGCTATATGGCATGAAAAAGTAAAAAGTTACAGGTTGCTATGTTAGCTTTGCATATTATGTTGATTTTGTTGATGACACCTGGTTGCATAAAACAAGTGGTGTCCAAGACTTATGCTTGAAACGCCGAGCTTTCCAATGCATTTAAGCCAAAACGTTCCATCTTTGTTTTGTCAGACCACAAAAGTTTTCAAAGTGGTTTTGTCAAAACAAAACTACTGTATTTTCCGGTGTATTAACCACACTTTTTATCGGCAAAAAGGTTAAACGTTATGGGTGTGGTTAATACACAAGATATAGCAATATATATTTTTTGTATACTGAGTCAAGGCTCGTGTAAGCACGTTCAAGACAATCATTAAGAAGTGGGAGGTGTATTGTACCACCAAGACCCTGCTTGATCCGGCCGTCCCTCCAAACTGGATGACCAAGCAAGGAGGAGACTGATCAGAGAGGTCACCAAGAGGCCAATGGCAATTTTGAAAGAGCTACAGGCCTTTATGGCAAAGACTGGTCACTGTGTGCATGTGACAACAATATCCCAAGCACTCCACAAGTCTGGTCTCTACGGAAGGAAGCCATTACTCAAAAAAGCCCACCTCGAGTCCCATTTGAGGTATGCAAAAAAACACTCCGGACATTCTGAAGCCATGTGGCAAAAACTTTTGTGGTCTGACAAAACCAAGATGGAGCTTTTTGGCCTAAATGGAAAACGTTACATTTGGAGCAAACCCAACACATCACATTACCCAAAGAACACCATCCTGACTGTGAAGCATGGTGGTGGCAGCATCATGTTATGGGGATGTTTCTCAACAGTAGGGACTGGGACAATTGTCAGGATAGAAGGAAAAATGGATGGATTGAAATACAGAAAAATCCTAGAGGAAAGCTTGCTACCCTCTGCAAGAGAGCTGAAATTGGGACGGCATGACAACGACCCGAAGCACACAGCCAAAGCTCCACTGGAGTGGCTAAGGAACAAAAAGATGGGAGGTTCGTGTGCAGCCACCCGGCTGCTGGTTGCATCATTTTCAGTGGGCGCGTCTGCCGCTGATGCAATGCCTCTCTATAACCAGTTATCTAGTACTCATTTTGCCGACCTCGGAAGGATGACAGGCTGAGTCAACCCCACCTGGCATTAATTCCACGGGATTCGAACTCAGGACCATAGGATCCCAAACGCGTCGCCCTAACCTTTCGGCCAACACCAGGTATAACAAAAAGATAAATGTCCTTGAGTGGCCCAGTCAGAGCCCAGACCTAAATCCAAACGAAAATCTGTGGCATGGCATGAACATTGCTGTCCATCAATGCTCCCCATACAACTTGATTGAGCTTGAACAGTTTTGTACAGAAGAATTGGCAAATATTCCCAAATCAAGGTGCGCAAAGTTGGTAGAGACCTATCCCAACAGACTCACAGCTGTAATTGCTGTCAAAGGTGCTTCCACCAAGAATGAACTCAGGGGGGTGAACACTTATCCGACCAAGATATTCTAGTATTGTACTTTTAATTAATTTTCTGAAATTTGTAGAATTCATTTTTCACTGTGAAGTTGTGGGTTACGATATGTAAATAAAGGTGGAAAAAGACTGATTTAATGCATTTTAATGCCAGGGAAACAAAAGGAAACAAAAAGTGAAAATTTTGAAAGGGGACTTTCTATGGGTACTGTATGTAAATTTTGCACACTTTTCTTTGAACAATTTTGCAGACATTTCTATAGGGCTTTCTATAGGTACTGTATGTAAATATTTTGTATGTTAAAAACATACACACTTTTACAAATTTGGTGGCCCCACCTAATCGATAAATCTCTTTCAGTTCAGTCAAACTGTAAATAACTTGTTTTTGCTCTGCTAGAAAATGCCGAAAATCAACGTTTCCACCACATTGTGACATTATATATATATACTAGGGCATGCCCGTACTATATCTATATCTAAAATTATATCCCCCCCCCCCTCTATTTACATGAAATGGTTTGGTCCAAAGCGAACGGCTTGCGAGTACGGTGACAATCCCCCCCCCCTCTATTTACATGAAATGGTTTGGTCCAAAGCGAACGGCTTGCGGAGTTTGGTAAAGAAATCGCCATAGCATGCACAAACGCGCAGGAAAGCGAAAGAATCGCAAATTAGTTTTAATTAGTTTTAAAACATCGTTTAACGCCAACATAGCGGCAACATAGTTTGCCAACGTGAAATAAATGAATACGCTCTCAAATGTGCCGTCCGAGGCAGAGTCTGTTCGCCACGTTCGGCACACGTGATAGCTCGCTGCTCTCTGATTGGTTGAATCGTTTTTTGGACATAGCTCCGTAACTACTTCTCCGATTAATTTCAAACCTTGAAAAGGCACATCCTCGGGTCCCCAGCAATATACCTGGCAAGTTTCAAGTATATCGGACCGGTAGTTGTCGAGAAACAGCGGTCACAGACAAACATACAAACATACACACAGAGATTACTGGAATTATAGATACTAGGGCATTGCCCGTACTATATCTATATCTAAAATTATATCCCCCCCCTCTATTTACATGAAATGGTTTGGTCCAAAGCGAACGGCTTGCGAGTACGGTGACAATCCCCCCCCTCTATTTACATGCAATGGTTTGGTCCAAAGCGAACGGCTTCCGGAGTTTGGTAAAGAAATCGCCATCGCGTGCACAAACGCGCAGGAAAGCGAATGAATCGCAAATTCGGTTTTATTAGTTTTAAAACATAGTTTAATTGCCGGCATTGCCCGTACGTGGGTGCCCGTTCCTTGCCAAAAAAAAAAAAAAACGCTACCCGTACGCTCTACCCCGCCCGTACGCCCGTAAACAAAAAAAACCGCTCTTCGCTTCCGCCCTTCGCTCTGACTGAATTGGGAGAAATAATGCGCATAAGAAATCGAATTACGTACCGTAATGGCGGTCAGCTCGTAACGCGCTCAGCTCCGCTCGTCTCACATCGGCCACGCCTACGCAACAAAGCGTTCTGTGATTGGCTGCCGGAAAGCGTGCTGCCGGACAGTCTTCACTGTCCGGAAGTTCGCAAATCGCAGTTACGATGAATCGTTTTAATTTAATCGCAGTTTGAATTCGTTTTAAAACATAGTTTAACGGCAACATAGTTTTCCAACGTGAAATAAATGAATACGCTGTCAAATGTGCCGTCCGAGGCAGAGTCTGATCGCCACGTTCGGCACACGTGATAGCTCGCTGCTCTCTGATTGGTTGAATCGTTTTTTGGACATAGCTCGGTAAGTAATTGTCCGATTAATATGAAACCTTGAAAAGGCACATCCTCGGGTCCCCAGCAATATACCTGGCAAGTTAAAAGTATATCGGACCCGTGGTTGTCGAGAAACAGCGGTCACAGACACACAGACACACAGACACACAGACATTACTGGAATTATAGATAGATAGGGCATGCCCGTACGTGGGTGCCCGTTCCTTGCCAAAAAAAAAAAAAAACGCTACCCGTACGCTCTACCCCGCCCGTACGCCCGTAAACAAAAAAAACAACGCTCTTCGCTTCCGCCCTTCGCTCTGACTGAATTGGGAGAAATAATGCGCATAAGAAATCGAGAAATTATTATTTTCTCCGGAAGAAATCGAATTACGAACCGTAATGGCGCAGGCTCTCGGGCTCGCAACAACGCGTTCTGTGATTGGCTGCCGGAAGTGAAGTCTTCACTGTCGCAAATGTGAAGCGATGAATACGATGAATCGCAAATTAGTTTTAATTAGTTTTAAAACATAGTTTAACGGCAACATAGTTTGCCGACGGGAAATAAATGAATACGCTCTCAAATGTGCCATCCGAGGCAGAGTCTGTTCGCCACGTTCGGCACACGTGATAGCTCGCTGCTCTCTGATTGGTTGAATCGTTTTTTGGACATAGCTCGGTAACTACTTCTGCGATTAATTTAAAACCTTGAAAAGGCACATCCTCGGGTCCCCAGCAATATACCTGGCAAGTTTCAAGTATATCGGACCGGTAGTTGTCGAGAAACAGCGGTCACAGACAAACATACATACAAACATACAAACATACAAACATACAAACATACAAACATACAAACATACACACAGAGATTGCTGGAATTATAGATAGATACAGGGTGAGTCAAAAGTAGCGCCCGATTTCTGTATATATATATATATATATATATATATATATATAAATTTCTGTCAGTTGATTGTTTGATTGAAATTTGTATTACAGTGTACAAGAAGGTATAAATAAATGAATGACATGTTTATCTAACCATTTATTCGTGGGAAAATTATTACGGAAGTGTACCAAGCTGTTTTACGTTTTCGGACGACCGGACTTCTTTGCAGTGGCTACCGACCCTGTTGCTTCAAATTTCTCGACAATCAATCGTATGTTTCTTCCCTGGGGTGGGTTAATATCGAATTCCTGTGCCAAACGGCGTGCCACCATCGTTGGTTGTTCATTGCATTTGTTGTAATGTTTCACGGCCGCAACGCGATGATTCATTGAAAGGTAATTCATGGTTCAATTTGGTGCAAATTCAGTAACTTTCCAAACTCTCAGCAATGACCTGAAAAACAAAAACAAAAATAAATAAATTAAGAAAATTAATAATCTGCAAGACAATTATTAACAACATGAAATCCCAGAAAGAATCTGACAGCCGAAAAAACAGAAATCGGGCGCTACTTTTGATTCACCCTGTATATATATATATATATATATATGTGGCAGTGTACACTGGATCAGCACGTCGCTGCATCCATGGACGACTCCTCAGCACCATCCCCACACACACCACTGTGTGTGCTATGGAATGAGGTGTTTTTGTTGCGGCCAGAGTGCAAATCCTGCCACCAACCTCCTTGAGGGAGGACCCAGTACCCAGGTACTCATTTCGCCGACCTCAGAAGGAATGAACAGGCTGAGTCAACCCCACCTGGTATTAATTGAACAGCTAAGCGAGATTCGAACTCAGGACCTTAGGATCCCAAGCCCACCACCCTAACCATTCGGCCAACACCAGGTGTACATTGTTATTTTGAATGTACAATATGCAATAGGTAACGAAGTATGATATATATTGTCGCGCGAATGCCCTCGGTTAATACCATGGGCTCGCAGATGACCAAACGGGCTTAAATGGAGCCGACCAAACGGGCAATTACGGATTTGACTATGCTAGCACGGGAGGAAGAAGGAAGAAGCGGCGAAAGCTCTTACCTGACGCGATCTCACCGGCAGCTCCGATCCTGCAGACAATGAACTCACACGAACACAGGATTTTGAATAGAAAAGAAAATAATACAAGGATTTATTTACAATAAATAGCGGGACAGGAAAATAACGCGCCGGTAATCACTAAACCCCTCTAATGGAGTGCTCCCACACTTCACTTCAAATACAAACAAAGGGGAATGAATTAAATTTTAAAAACCGTTGTGTGTGCGTTTGTGGATGTGAGCTTATCTCAGTCTGCCTGGATGTGTCTGTCAGGAATCGCCCAGGCTTTGGCGCTCGCGTGAAGCAGGCCTCCAACTGCCTCGCTCACGCTCTGCTCGGCCCCGAGCCACCAGCTCGCCCCGCTTGTCGGTCACATGCGAGGTCCCGTTGGCTCATAGCACCAAGCCTCACTCCAAGCACCAAGAGCACCAAGCACCAAGCTCCAAGCACCAAGAATAACTCAGGGAAGAAAGCACCAATAGCACGTGCAGAACCCAGAACAAAGAGAGAGCAAAATGCCCACGAGCGAGTCGTTTTGTCACCTGTGGTGTGACGTCAGCCCTTTCTCTCCCAATCAGTCCCTCACTTCTTGGTGGTCTTTTCTCAGCTTCCGACGTCACCGGCGCTTGTCCTCCAACCAGCGACCTGCTTTTAAGTAGTGTTTCCGCACCTTCCACACTGATTGGCCGAGTGTTCGCGTTTTCCGCACGGATTGGCCGAGGTGTCCACGGTCGGTGGCCAATCAGTGTGCCGCTTCCATCCACATTCCTTGCACCAATCAGTGGACAGCTTCTTACTCCAACCAATCACACGTTCCCTCGGCGTGGGTCTTGCTTGTTAGCATGATGTTTGACGCTCATGCCGGCGTTGTACGCGGCCGCTTCCTGCTTGTCTTTCCGGTTTGTTTTATTGTAAGGGAGGGGATTTAAATAACGTGGTGCACTAAGGGCCTATCTAAGTGTCTATGGGAGTGCGTTGCCATAAGGGACACTGGGTTGCTCACAGAGGGAACGACACACAAGGGAATTTTACCCATAATCCCTGTACTAATTAGCATGACCCGCCCCCTCGTGGCAAGGACACAGATACAACTTATTCCGACATACGGCTAAACATATAACTTATTACAGGTAGATTCCCTATCACGACAGTCGAGTACCTACCTATGCAGATCTACCTGGATCTAGGTATTCCTCTACCCCCCCCCCCCCCTCCCCCCGATATAACAATATTAACAGAATTTAAAAGCTGGTGTACTTAGAACTTATGTAGACTTGTTATAAAATGACTACCAGTGTGTTTGTTCTATACTGAAATGAGTTTTTGGCATCAGATATTTTGTCCCCAGACCACTATATTTACCATTATTTGAAGTCTCGTCATTAGTATATATCATATGACTAAGAGTTAATAATAACTGCATTAATATTGATTATTTGTGCTTTATTAGACCTATATGTATCATTGTCCTGTGTGTTTCATAAAACCATTTTGTGGATAATAAACATCTTTATTGGCCTAGTGTATGTGGTGTAGAGACTGTAAAAATATGTTGTCATTTGACCGCCAAATTGGATTTATGCAAATTCGGCATATTCCCATGCGAGGATTCATTGGGACATTTAGGATGTGGTTTTGGCGACTTTATAGAAATGCATTGTGGCAAAATTCATTCTTTTGCACTTTTTTTGCCTTCCAAATCATATTTTGATTGGACTACTGCCACGCTTCCCATTTTGGTGTGTGCAAAACAGAGGGCACCTGCAACTATTATAATTGCGCAACAGGCAAGGCTCACGTTTAACGTTTTGACCAGCAAGTGGTCTTCATGTGGGAGTGGGACTGTGCAGGCATTGTGCCCGGTGTTAAGTAAAACAGAAACTCCTTGGGGGGGGGGGGGGGTAAGGGAATGGGGTGGAAGGATAGGGAGCCTAATGTAAGTGCAATAAGCAGATGATGAGACCTAATGTCGTCTCTAACCTGTAAGCATTCATAATCCGTACTGATTGTCCTGGTGCTCTTTTAACCTTGAGGTTCTGCCCAATGGAACGTGTGCTTAGTGACAGTGGTGGCTTCATGCTGTGCTGTGAACCATCATTGGACGTATTTCTGCAGCTGTTCAAAAGTCAGCACAAGAAGAAAGTCCCTAAGGTTTTCCTGGAATGGCGACTTTTGTAGGAAACAAACACAAGACCTATGCTTGCATGGTCCCTGTGCTTATTTCCTGCAAACATTTTCACATTGGCTTGAGTATAAGGAAATTTGAAAAAACAGACTTTATATACAAGCTGTGTGTAATATTGTCAAACGCATGCAGAATGGGAAGATTGCTTGTGAAGGTGAATCCTTCGTCTTTAACTTTATTTTCGAACATAACTCAAAGAAATACATCATTCCACAGGTCTGCACTACTCATGGAGACAGGTGGCCTTTGAGACATGTTTCATGGAACGACAGATCAAGGTCACCGACCAAGTAATTATGTATCCATACAAAGACATCATGCTGTGAGATGACAATACCATGCTATGCAATAATACGTTGTACAACATGTCAATGACCCCATTGTTTTCCCTTGGCCAGCACAATTCCCCAACATTAATCCCATCCACCATATCAACTATCTGTGGGACGTTTTGCAATGTCACATTTTGACACATCTCTGTCTGTAATCCTTTCTGTATCAATTATGCACACAGCACTCACTGACAAATGGTACTTCTATCGTGTGTCATGGCATGTTAGACCTGCCATATGTCCATAAAACGTCTTTATAACGCCATTATAGACTAGACGGATTTATGGAAAAAAGACCATGTATAAGCTTCTAGGTGCATTTTTGGGTAAAAGTTGGGAACCTCACTTTTTAACATAATTAGGGTATGCTGAATTCGATTAACCCGGTTCCCAAGCCGGATTTTGAGGGTTTTTGTTGGAATTTTGAATAAACTGCTGAAGAACTTGGGCATTGGTGAACTCACAGAGGAGACGATCAAATCTGCAGAAGCGTTCGTCTGCAGAATACATAATATGCACAGAACAACCTCTGTTGATTCAGCATGACATATGTTGTTCTCCAAGACTGGTAAACCAGAAGCAATGTCACTGACAAGTGATGCTCTTAATTTCCATTTGATGCGAGTACACTATCAAGCCATGGTATGCAGAAATGCTCATTGTGCCATACCTGACCTTCCTACACCTGTGGAAATGGGATGGAAACGTGGTGATTCAGGACTAGAGCCTATTCTGATGTCACCGAGTCCAATCCCAGAAAGTTTCCTCGAGATGATTTGTTGTGCATGCCAGAAGCAATGCAAGACTCGACGCTGCAAATGTCACTATTCAGAGTTGAGGTGCACATCAATGTGTGCCTGTCAGCAACAGTGATGATCAGACCCCTTGTATGAATTTGATGTAGTTTGGCAAAACAACATGTGTGACATTCCCAAATGTTTGTGCTTCATGACCATGTATACTTAATTTTAGAATAAATGGTTGTATGAAACATTGTCTTATTAAAACCATTTCCCATTTTATAATGTCCCATTTCAATATCAGTTTGAATGTCTCTTTCAATATGTCACCAACCATAATATATGTTGGAACCCATCTGTGGATCGGTCCCATCGGCCGATGGGTCTGACCCATCTGTGGATCGGTCCCATCGGCCGATGGGTCTGACCCATCTGTGGATGCATGAGAAATGACAATGCAGACCCATCGGCCGATGGGTCTGCGCCATCTGCGGATGTGTTGTTCACCTTGAAGGAATGTGTTGACAGAATGGTGCTCTTCAATCAGGTACACAGTCATTGGAATTACATGTGGTTGGAATTTAACAGAGATGATTTTTAACACAAACAATACAATACGTTAAACAGAATTTACGTATACAATACGGATACAATTACGGATACAATTACGGATACAATTTACGGAATACGGATACAATACGTTAAACAGAATTTAACAGAGATGAATTATGATGCATACACATTCCTTCAAGGTGAACAACACATCCGCAGATGGCGCAGACCCATCGGCCGATGGGTCTGCATTGTCATTTCTCGTGCATCCACAGATGGGTCAGACCCATCGGCCGATGGGACCGATCCACAGATGGGTTCCAACATATAGACTAGACGGATTTATGAAAAAAAGGCATGTATAAGCTTCTAGGTGCATTTTGGGGTAAAAGTTGTAAAGTTAAAGTAAGAGCTGCATGTATATACATGATATATAAATGCTTGTTCAAAGAAATTGTAAAAATATGGCATTTTGGCGGCCATTTTGTTTATGCTAATTAGAAGGTCAAAAACTCAAAATAGTCAACTCCAGTCACACTCCAGAAACGCATAGTCAACCCGGTTGGTGTGGAGATGGGTTCAACTCTTCAACCACTCTCTCACCGTAGGTCGATTGCCAATCTTGGTTTATTCTACAGATATTTTCATGGCAAATGTTCTGTTGGACTTTCTAACTTGGCTCCTCCCGTACGAGTGTTTGGACACAAGACTCGGTTTGCCATGTCTGCAAACCCAAACACTATAGCTGATCCAAAGTGCAGAACGAAAGGCAATGCTGGTAGTTTTATCCCTCGTGCTGTCTCGCTCTTGAATAACATGCTTCCCATTATCCTACGATTTACTCTGCCTTAAGAGGAATGTCAATTTATACTTCCTCCATTTTTGAGGTTTAATCGCATTTTACCCAACCTCTGCAACTTATCTTGGATGACTACGTCATCTTCTTCTTCTTCTAACTACTTCTCTTGGATGACTACGTCATCTTCTTCTTCTTCTAAATCGTTCTTCTTGTCGACGACTAGGTCTTGGATGTTTTCTTGTTTTTTTTTTTTGTTTTTTTTTTCTTTATCCTTAGATTTTTCTAACTTTCTCTTAGCCCCTTACCTAGAGTGGCTGTATGCCCTGTCTGGGGTACAACAACAACAACAACAGGCATTTAAAGGCCATTTTCTATGCCAGAGCGGGAGTTAGCCTTGCGGTCCCCATGACAATCTTCTCCATTTTGTCCTATTTTCTGCATCTCTCCTTGTTAACCCCCTTGCCCGCATTTCTTATTCCACCATCTTTAGCCAAGTCTTTCTCGGTCTTCCCGGTCCTCTATTTCCTTCGACATTCATTTCCATCACTCTTCTCAACCAGTCACTTTCATCCTTCCTCAACAGATGACCAAACCATCTCAACCTGTTCCTCTTCACAGCATCAATCACAGGCTCTATTCCTATCATCTTTCACAATTCATCATTTGTCTTCCTCTCTCTCAACGATACTCCGCACATCCACCGAACCATTCGCATTTCCACCCTTTCCAGCCTTCGTTGCTGCTCTACGTTCATTACCCATGTCTCGCTCCCATAAATCATAACACTTCTCACACATGCAGCATACACCTTTCCCTTCAGCTTCAACGACACTCCCCTCCTCGTCAGCACGCCACTCAGTTCCCCAAACTTCTTCCATGCACATCTCACTCCAGCAACCGTTGCAGAGTCTGATCCACCTTCTCCATTCAGCATGTCTCCGAGGTAGCAAAATGATTTGTTTTTTTTTGTTTTGTTTTTTTGTATACAGAATCGAGGCTCGTGAAAGAGCCAACATTTATCACACAAAAACATCAAACAGACACACAAAGCATATAATAAGAGGAGCAGTAGACAAGATGGGGAGAGATGGGGAAGCACACAAACACAACATTTGAGAGCAGGGACATCGGGAGATCTGTGGGAGGGAGTGGGCTTGGGGGGAGGAGGCGAGGAAAGGGGGGGGGGGGGTGGGAGAAGTATAAAACACAAGGACACTGCAAGGACTTCCAGGAAAGAAGTTGGTATTTCAAAAAAGCGGATCTGGGGTGAAATTAGAGGGTGAAATTAGCGGATGAAATTAGCGAGGGTAGAAAAAATCAAGGTTTTGGATGGGGGAAGAAAAGAGATGGTGGTGAACAGCTGTTTTAAAGACCTGGAGGGAGGAGTGGAATTGAAGACAGTGAGGGAGTTTGTTCCAGAGGCAGGAGAAAAGAGGCATGAAGGAGTGAAGGTGAGCAGAGAGTCTTGATTTTGGCAGTTTAACCATAAGAGGGTTGCAGGCAGATCTTGTGTGACCTGCAGGAATATTTGGGGGACAGAGCCCAGAGAGAGCTGGGGGAGCAATGCCAGAGAGGAGTCGGTAGAAGACAGAAAGACCACCAACCTGCACGTGGTGAGTGAGTGAAAGGCCCTCGGAGTTAGCTTCATCGCGGGAGATTCCAATGATTCTGAAAGCTTTGGTTTCCACAGCGTAAAGACGAGCTAGGTGTGAGGTAGGAGCACCAGCCCAGAGGGGAGAGCAGTATTCCATTGAGCTGCAGATGAAAGCCTTGCATGTGGTGAGGAGCTCAGGTGTGCCAAGGAAGTACTTCGCACAACGGAGGATGCCCAGTCGGCGACTGGCTTTGGAGGCCAGATTTGAAATGTGGTTTTCCCAGGAAAGATCATGGGAGATAGTGAGACCCAAAAGCTTGAGTGACAACTTCTTGGAGAGGATTATTCAGAAAGTGGATCGGAGGGTTGTCCAGTCGGTCTTTTTGGAGAGACATAGTAAGAGTATGAGATTTGTCAGGATTGAAAGACATGTTCCACTTGTTTTACCACTCTGTGATTTTGTCCAGGTCTGCAGAGAGTGAGGAGGCTGCAGACTGCCGATCTGAGGGATGAGGAATGGAACGGCAGAGAGTGGAGTCATCAGCAAAGAGATAGAGAGGATTTACAAGAGAGTCAGAGAGATCATTGATGAAGACCAGAAAAATGTTTTCACACCTTCCAGCTTCACGCCTTCTCCAAGATCCAAATCAACATTTCCTCCATCTGCAGCTCCCTCTGTGCACACCTTACACTTGAATGTAGCTGCCACACTGGTTAATGACCCTCTCAAACCACTACATTTTTGATGAACCCACTCAGCGCACATTGTACATTGAATGGAGTTCACTCGACACCCTTCCAGCACACAGCACACGGCCATTCACAGTTCTTTCCACCTCACCACATGCTTTTCCACTTGTCATCACCTTCGTTTTTCTGATATTCACCTTCAGACATTTTGTATCCATACATTCCTTCCACTTGTTCATCTTCTCCTTCAGTCCAGCCATACTTTCTGCAATCAACACCAGATCATCTGCATACAACAACTCCCACGGTAAACCCTCCTTTACGTTCCGAGCCAGCACCTCCATCACAGCTACAAATAGTAGTGGACTTAGTGCCGACCGCTGATGCACTCCCACCTTCACCTCAAACTCACCACTGTTCCCGTCCTTCGTCCTTACAGCTGTGCGCACTCTTTCGTACATTGCCATCACTACTCTGATCAACCATTCCTCCACTCCTAACTTCCTCAATGCCCATGTCACTACTTCGCGTGGAACCCAATCGAATGCTTTCTCCAGATCAACAAACCCAAGAAGAAACCTCTTCCTCTTCTCCATGTACTTCTCCTGCAACTGTCTTACAATAAAAAGCACGTCTGTCATTCCTCTTCCTCGCATAAATCCAAACTGCATTTCGTCGATCTTCACTTTCTTCCTTATCCTCCTCTCCAACACTCTTTCCAATACCTTCATTCCATGCTCCAATAACTTTATTGCTCGATTCGAGCCACATTCCAGAGGGTCACCTTTCCCCTTGTATAGAGGGGCGAGGGTACTCAGTTCCCAATCCACTGGAATGCGACCTCCTTTCACCACCAGATCACAGATCTCTCTCATTCTCTTCACACCCCAACTTCCTGCTGCCTTCAACATATCTCCCACAACTCCTGTCAGCCCTCCCGCTTTTCTACTCTTCATTGCTTTTACCGCTTCCTCAACTTCCTTCTCAGTTATCTTCTCTGCCGGTCCTAAAACTGGGTTACTCTCTATGTTGCCATCCCATTCATTCTCTGCATTCAACAGCATTTCCATATATCTCTTCCATCTTCCTTTAATTCCATCTGGGTCCACAACGATTTGTCCCACTTCATCCTTCAAGCAACTCACCCCCATCACATCACACCTCTCTTTCGCTATCTGCTTTGCAATCCTGAATACCGCTCTATGACCCTCTTCCGAATCCAAGCGTTCTCCGAACATTTTCCGAAATGCCGCCTACACCTTTGCTACCTCTTTCTTTGCAGCCTTCTTGGCTGCCTTATAACTTTCATGCTCTGCCTTTTCTGCCCCCGTACCCTTCACCTTCTGCCACTCCTTGAACTTCTTCCTCTTCTCGTCAATCCTCTTTCCAACTTCATCATCCCACCACCATGTTTCCGAGTGCCTCGGTGGTCCTTTTGTCCATCCACATACCTCACCAACGGCTCCCAACAGACTATCTTTCATTGACATCCAACCACTTTCAAGTGTTACGGATTCGTGACTTCCGTTATTGTGGTTTTCACCCACTGGACATGTTTCTGATATTATGTATTATTATTAGTTTCACAAGATTTATTATTCACGAACGGTTATCAAAAGTTAAAAAGGATAACTGTAAGTGAAACAGAAAACCGAAGGAGAAGACAATGAGGTGAAGAGGGAGAAGCAGCGCGCGCAAAGTCGGGGAGGACGGTGACGTCAGCGCTCCGTAACGAGCCAGGTTTACCGACAGCCGCGGGGGGATTTTAAGTTCCTGGAAGGGACATCCGGCGATACGAATATTCACTGGAGTGGAGAAATCTGCGAAGACAGATTTGGGGCACTGAGATTCCGCCGAATCCTTGCCTCGTCGCATCGGCTCAAGCCAGAGCCGTCAGCCATTTTGAACCCCGTGCTTCGGACACCGGTGAACGTTTGTTTCGTGTCATCGTCATCCCCAACATCCTACGGTCTGTCGGGGATGAGGGGGTGCGACCGCTTCGTCTCCAATTACGTTGCGGTTTGCTGAGGGAGCGGTGAAGGTGCGCCTCTGGAGGGCGCCGTTGTACAGTTTGGCAGGAAGAGCACCCTTGCCCACTGTACACGCTTCGGGTATCGACTGGAGAGCGAGATTCGGCCTTCGACCGGATTTCGTCAGAGACATTGAGGAGTGTCCGATCATTTGCGGGCAGAGCAGTGAGTCACTTGACTTTATATAAGATATATATAGAGTGCACTCTCAATGGCCATTTGCTGTACCGTATTACCTGTGTGTGATTTATAATACAAGTTTGTTCATTTATAATCATTGGTGTGGTTTTACTATTGATTTTCAACACAGGGTAATATATTTTTCTGCCGGGGCTCCTCTCGGGGTTCGGAGGTTACCGAGACCAGGAGATTGTAGAGGACTCTGTAACAGAAATTGTGGGCTCGTCCAATTGAAACTCGTGGGCTCGAAATTGGGTCTTCGTCTGGGATATAAAATTCCTTAAATTTAGTCTGGGAAAGAATTCCCTAACATTCCCAGAATTCCCACATTTGGAACTTTTTCCAACATTCCCAATTTTTTTTTGCAAAAACAAAAACAAACAAACAAAAAATTTGTTTTGTTTTTTAAAATTTCTTGTGTGAAGGTTAACAGGTGTTAACAGTAGTCACTATGGAGTTTGATGCAGAGAAGTTTACAGCGACCCCTAGTGAGGCACAGTTCCGAGCGTTACTAAAATCGGAACTCTTGATGTTGGGGCAAACATTTTAGCTTGGAGGTCCGAGCTAAAATGAAGAAAACAGAGTTGCAGACAGTGGTGATACAATCTATGGTGGAACTAGGAACATGGAGAGAGGTAGCCTTGGATTGGTTACCAGAAGAACAAGAAAATGTGGAGCTCCAGAAAGTGGAGATGCAATAATTGCAGAGCCAAGAAAGGATCAAAGCAGAGGAAAGGAGAGCTGCAACAGAACTCCAGGAAAGGTTAGAAGAGAAAAAAGCAGAGGAAAGGAGAGTGGAAAGAGAACTCCAGGAAAGGTTAGAAGAGAAAAAAGCAGAGGAAAGGAGAGTGGAAAGAGAACTCCAGGAAAGGTTAAAAGACAAAAAAGCAGAGGAAAGGAGAGCTGCAAGAGAACTCGAAGCAGAGGAGAGAAGAGCCAAAAGGGAGTTAAAGGACCGTGAATTGGCGCGTCAGCAGGAAATTAAAGTCAAGGAGCTGGAGTTCATGAGAGAACGGGGAGAGGTACCACCCATGCCGACTGGTTTGACAACTAATCAAAACACCTGGGATGTTGGCAGACATGTGAGGCTGGTTCCACCCTTCAATGAAAAGGAGGTAGCTAAGTTTTTTTTACACTTTGAGAAAGTGGCTCAAATGCTAAAATGGCCGGAGAAGTCCTCGACCATATTAGTGCAAAGTGTTCTGGTGGGTAAAGCTCAAGATAATTATTCGGCTTTACCGATTGAGCAATGTGCAGATTATGAGATAGTGAAGAAAACCATTCTCAAGGCCTATGAATTGGTCCCGGAAGCTTACCGGCAAAAATTCTGGAACGCCAGGAAGAGGGAGAATGAGACACATGTGGAGTTTGCCAGAATGAAAGAAACCATGTTTGATCGGTGGTGTGATTCAAAAGAAGTCGGGAAAGACTTCGAACTATTGCGACAATTGATCCTGGTGGAGGAATTCCAACAGTGTGTCCATGAGGACATTAAAGTACATCTGGAGGAAAGGAAAGTACCAAAGTTGTATGAGGTGGCAACCATGGCAGATGACTATGCCTTAACACACAGGATGAGGTTCCATAAACCTAACTTCCCACCTAGAGTTTGCACGGAGAGTTATGATACATCTGATGCGTAGAACGAAGATTCAGGGGAGCGGCCTCGAGATGACTATGAGGACCACTGTGAGACTACGACATATAGAAATCAGAAGACAACAGGTCCAAGGCAGACTTATCCTCCGGGGGGCTCGAGACAAACCACGAGGTTCTTCTCCGGACCTACTGGCGCTTTTTGCCATAAACCTGGACACTTGATGTCCAACTGTTATGCTCTGGGAAAGGAAAATCAGGAGTGGAGTTCGACTAGTACGACTCCAAATGCAATGGCCAGTGTGAGAAATCGCCCTCAAAAGGGTTACCAACCATTTATTTCAAAGGGGGTTGTGTCACTGGATGGAGACCCGACTACCCGGAAACCTGTTAGGGTATTGAGGGACACCGGAGCACATCAATCTTGAATGCTTGAAGGCATCTTGCCATTGTCAGAGGAGACAGCAACTGGTGATAGTGTTCGTTTACAGGGGATTGGTGGCTGTGTTAGAGCTCCACTTCATGCCATCCAGTTGGAGTCCGATGTGGTGTCAGGACCGGTCACCGTAGGTTTACAAACCACTCTTTCTGTAGAGGGAGTATCTGTTGTTATCGGGAATGATTTGGCCGGTGGTCACGTTTATGGTAACCCAATGGTTGTTAAAAAGCCCAGTAGGGAAAATAACACCACACCAGTTAGGGATGACAACAAAGTTAGCAAGTTATTTGTAGGTGGACTGAACTTCAAAACAAAGGAAGATGTTCTGGAGTCTGCCTTCAGCAAATATGGACCGCTTTTGGAAGTAGTGCTGATAAAAGACAGGGAGACACAAAAGTCAAGAGGGTTTGGCTTTGTCACGTTTGAAAACTCAAAGGACGCCAGAGATGCAGAAAAGGATCTGAATAGCAATAAGTTGGAGGGTCGGACCGTAACCGTAGGGAAGGCATTTCGTAGGCGCCGAGGGGTCTACAGAAGAGGACAACTTGGCGGTAGTTTTGGTGGTGGCCGCAGCCGATATGACCATGGAGGCTCCCAGAGTTACGGCAGCTCCCGAAGGACGGATGGTCAAAGTAGTGGCCGAGAAGGAGACCTCTATTCATGTGACTACAGTGACAAGCGGTCCCACCATAATTATTATGGAAGTTCGGAGAAGTTGAAGCACTGAATGCTGCGGAGCCGCCGAGCCAAGATTCCTACATGGATTAACCGTGAACGCCACGTTCCTAAAGGCGTCCATGTAGTGAACGTTCCTGCACGGACTAACCGTGAACTCCACGTTCCTAAAGGCGTCCATGTAGTGAATACTTCCAGGCTTCACCACCAACCATCAAGGAACCTGGCTTTCAGCTCGGCCTCCCGGGAAAAGTGCTGTAGTTTTGCTTAACTTGCTGGATTTTGGATCTTTGATCAACCCCTTAACCTTCATTCACAAGAAACTGACAGTAAAAGTCAGAGGGTAATGAGATGGAGTTGGGCTTTGCAGGAGTCCAATGGGAAATTGAGCACGTAAAGGGCAGGGACAATGTCATTGCTGATGCTTTGTCCAGAGTGAATTAACTTTGGAAATCTCTGTGGGTTGTGTGAAATTTTGTTGCTTTATTTTTGAGATGTGATAATTGTTGCCCACGGGAATTGATGATTTGGATTGTGAATTTACTTTTGTTTTTTTGTTAAAGTTTGCATGCAAAGAAAGTTTTCGCTGTGTTCAAACTTTCTTTCTTGAGGGGGGGGGAAGTGTTATGGATTCGTGACTTCCGTTATTGTGGTTTTCACCCACTGAACATGTTTCTGATATTATGTATTATTATTATTAGTTTCACAAGGTTTATTATTCACGAACGGTTATCAAAAGTTAAAAAGGATAACTGTAAGTGAAACAGGAAACCGAAGGAGAAGACAATGAGGTGAAGAGGGAGAAGCAGTGCGTGCAAAGTCGGGGAGGACGGTGACGTCAGTGCTCCGTAACGAGCCAGGTTTACCGACAGCCACGAGGGGATTTTAAGTTCCTGGAAGGGACATCCGGCGATACGAATATTCGCTGGAGTGGAGAAATCTGCGAAGACAGATTTGGGGCACTGAGATTCTGCCGAATCCTTGCCTCGTCACATCGGCTTAAGCCAGAGCCGTCAGCCATTTTGAACCCCGTGCTTCGGACACCGGTGAACGTTTGCTTCGTGTCATCGTCATCCCCAACATCTTACGGTCTGCCGGGGATGAGGCGGTGTGACCGCTTCGTCTCCAATTACGTTGCGGTTTGCTGAGGGAGCGGTGAAGGTGCGCCTCAGGAGGGTGCCGTTGTACAGTTTGGCGGGAAGAGCACCCCTGCCCACTGTACATGCTTCGGATATCGACTGGAGAGCGAGATTCGGGCTTCGACCGGATTTCGTCATAGAGACATTGAGGAGTGTCCGATCATTTGCGGGCAGAGCAGTGAGTCACTTGACTTTATATAAGATATATATAGAGTGCACTCTCAATGGCCATTTGCTGTACCGTATTACCTGTGTGTGATTTATAATACAAGTTTGTTCATTTATAATCATTGGTGTGGTTTTACTATTGATTTTCAACACAGGGTAATATATTTTTCTGCCGGGGTTCCTCTCGGGGTTCGGAGGTTACCGAGACCAGGACATTGTAGAGGACTCCGTAACACAAGCTCAACCACATCATCCTCTACCCTACTCAGCCTCTCTTTTAATGCCTCCCTTACTGTCACCTCTTTCAACCTCCACACGTTCATTCTCGGTTGGTACTTCACCCGCCGAGCTCTCCTCGCACCTTTCACCCTTGCGTCGCAGACAACCAAGTGGTGCTGTGAAACAGCCTCCTCCCCCGGGATCACCTTTGTGTCCCGGAGGTGCCCCCTATCTCGCCTACGCACCATCAGGTAGTCAACGGTTGTCGTCGACCCACCTGACGTGTATGTAACAAGCTTATTATCCTCTTTCTGGAACTGAGTATTACAAATCAACAAATCAGCTCCATCAGCAAACTCCAAAATCATTTCACCTTCTCCATTTCTCACACCATATCCGTAACCCCCATGAACTCCCTCAAAACCGTCCATACTCCTTCCCACATGTCCATTTAGGTCTCCTCCTACCACAACAACTTCATCATCTTTCAGGTTTTCCATCAGCTTCTCTATCGCACACCGGAACTTGTCCTTCTCTTCATCGCTCCGACCAACCTGCGGAGCATATCCCGAGATGACGTTCACCAAGAGCTTTCCAATCATCATTTTCACCATCATCAACCTATCACTCACTCTAGACACACTCAACACACCGTCTACAAACTCCTCAGAAAACAGGACACCAACACCATTCACGCCCTCCGGGCACCCTTGCCACACAAACTTGTATTTATGTCCCTGCCTACCCTTCACCATTCTCACACCACTTCCCTTCCATCTCATCTCCTGCACACAACATATGTCCACTCTTCTTCTGACCAATACTTCCACCACTTCTCCTGATCTCCCTGTCATTGTCCCTACATTCCATGTCCCAAACCTCAGAAACCGATCTCCACGTCGGGCATCAGACGTTTCGTCGTCATAAATGGAGTGATTTCCACCCTTGCTTCGATCGGGTTCCCCACCTTGAATTTTGACGAGAGGGAGTGGGGTCCCCCACGGGGTACTTCGGGCTGTGCCCTGCCCATATGTAATTGTAATTGTCATGGTTCCCTTTTTGAGGCAATATTTTTTGGCCGGATGCCCTTCCTGACGCCAACCCTTTTAGTCGCCTCTTATGACACGCAGGGATACGGTGTACCTATTCTAAACCGGGGCATGCACCGGGTCCTTGTCTGGGGCGATATCCATTTAAAAAAAAAAAAGGTGTGTGTGTGTGTGTGTGTGTTCGTGTGTGTTGTGTGGAGTGTGTGTGTGTGTGTGTGTGTGTGTGTGTGTGTGTGTGTGTGTGTGTTGTTAATGTCCGGCTTCCTTCTTGTAACTACAGTGCAGTAATTGGTCTTTATTTTGATTATGCAGTTTGTTAATTTGCCATTTTTATTACGGTTTGAGTGAAGCTTATGGCCGTTCGGAATAGGCGCAAATTACTCGTTTGGAGGCTACAAAAAGATCACGATACGATTCCATGAGATTGCTTGCCCCAAATCCTTAACAGCTCGCCTATTCTTTACGAAGAACAATATGGGATCATTCACGTCCATCAACTAATGCTGCTGTCAGAACGTCCAGCTGTAAAGTCCATTCGAGAGACAGCACACACAACGATGAATCACCATACTCAGGATTGAGAGGATGGAGAACAGGATAAACCCATCAGGTTGGCATCCAATGGGGGAAGAGAGGGCGGACATTTGTCCTTTATTGCCCCCGCTGACTGCTGAGGGAAAAGCAATGTCATACCCAGACTGCCCAGTGACGTCACGTCACTTCCCCCAAGGTCACTGGCTCTGTCTGAAGTGTAGTCCGGTATTGTCTAATGTCTCTGTGTGCATGCAACGGCTTCTTCATGAGCTGACAGGATGGCCTACAGGTGTACACACACTCACCTCTAAGCTGTCCAGCCTGAGTTTGAATCCCGACCCAGCTACGAACTGTCATCCTGGTGTTTAACGTCGGCAGGGTGATTCATCATTGTGTGTGTGCCGTCCCTCGGATGGACGTCACACGGATCCCGTCTACCAGCATTCATTGGTGGACATTAAACATCCCACGGAGTATTCACTCCGATACACAAGAGTAGGCGAGCCATCGCCGGCACCGTGACCAAATCACAAATATTCCTTCCCTATCTACCATTGGGAAGGCAATGGCAAACCACCCACGTAAAATCCTTCCCTGGAGGTAGCAGTACAGGATAATGATAATGGAGGTATCTGATTAGTTTGACAAATGAAGATGTCGGTGAAGATCAATCCGTTTCTTACACAAAGCAACTCAACCAACTGTTGCTCAATCTCAGGAAAAAATATTTGCTTAAAAACACCATGTTTTTATTTAGCAACACACCGCACCCCACCCCACCCGCATCCCACCCGCACCCGCACCCGCACCCGCACCCGCACCGCACCCGCACCGCACCCGCACCTGCAAGGTTATCTAGGGTTGTGCTGCACAGCAGTATTACTATACTGGTTGACTCACTGAAGAACTAAACGTTAATCTTAGAAACAAATGAACAACTCCTGCTCCTGCTGTGCCCACAATCTGCAAATAGAGTGCAATATCTGCTTCTTTGTTTGCCAACGTTTTAATAACTGTGCTGTTAATATCAGAAACTACACTTAAACAAAATTGCACGAATCATCATATCATGGTCAGGTAACCGTTTTGCTGGGAAAAAAATTTTTTTTTACATACTCATTGTCACTTTTTAATGTCTTTAAAAGTTGTAAATTGTTTTGTAATGGCTCCATTAATTTATTTTTTGCAGGTCCTAATGTCTCATGAAGAAGCTTCTTCGTTCGTATGCAGCACAAGACTTCTGGGTGGCATCATTGGCTAAGGGCGTGGTTGCGCCACTGATGCAGTGCCCTCTGCAGGAATTTGTAACTTGTTCTGGGTACCTGCGATAGCTCACCTACTCTTCACGAAGGACACCGTCGGATCTTTAATGTCTACCAACTGCTGCTGGTAGACGGGATGTCCGTTTAACGTCCATCCGAGGAACAGCACACACATCGATGAATCACCCTGTCTGTGAAACATCGACTTGACAGTTTATAGCTGGATCGGGATTCGAACCCAGGATAGGCAGATTAAAGGTGAGTACGCATACCTGTAAAACAATACACCAGCCTGAATACCCAAACAAGAAATGGGAATAAAAGGGTCACGTGATTACCTCACAACAGACGCTCAGTTGTTGTATTAGTAGGCCATTTGCATAATGACTCATTAAGCAGGGAGCCCGAGTTCAAATCCCATGTGCGATATGTGTTAGTGTATTGTCTAGTAATGTCCAATTGTAATTCATGAGCCATATATTCTCCATGAGCCATAGATTCTCCATGAGCCATAGATTGTCCATGAGCCATAGATTCTCCATGAGCCATAGATTCTACATCAGCGATAGATTCTCCATGAGCCATAGATTATACATGAGCCACAGATTCTCCATGAGCCATAGATACTACATGAGCCATAGATTCTCCATGAACCTTAGATTCTCCATGAGCCATAGATTCTCCATGAGCCATAGATTCTCCATGAGCCATAGATTCTCCATGAGCCATAGATTCTCCATGAGCCATAGATTATACATGAGCCACAGATTCTCCATGAGCCATAGATACTACATGAGCCATAGATTCTCCATGAACCTTAGATTCTCCATGAGCCATAGATTCTCCATGAGCCATAGATTGTCCATGAGCCATAGATTCTACATGAGCCATAGATTCTACATGAGCCATAGATGCTACATGAGCCATAGATTCTCCATGAGCCATAGATTCTCGATGAGCCATAGATTGTCCATGAGCCATAGCTTCTGCATGAGCCATAGATTGTCCATGAGCCATAGATTGTCCATGAGCCATAGATTCTACATCAGCGATAGATTCTCCATGAGCCATAGATTCTACATAAGCCATAGATTCTACATGAGCCATATATTCTACATGAGCCATATATCCTACATGAGCCATAGATTCTCCATGAGCCATAGATTCTCCATGAGCCATAGATTCTCCATGAGCCATAGATTCTACATGAGCCATAGATTCTACATGAGCCATAGATTCTACATGAGCCATATATTCTACATGAGCCATATATCCTACATGAGCCATAGATTCTCCATGAGCCATAGATTCTCCATGAGCCATAGATTGTCCATGAGCCATAGATTCTACATCAGCGATAGATTCTCCATGTGCCATCGATTCTACATGAGCCATAGATTCTCCATGTGCCATCGATTCTACATGAGCCATAGATTCTCCATGTGCCATCGATTCTACATGAGCCATAGATTCTCCATGTGCCATAGATTCTCCATGAGCCATAGATTCTCCATGAGCCATAGATTCTCCATGAGCCATAGATCAATGTACAAGGCCTGGAAATCGCTTTACCCCTCCTAAGATAAAGCATTGGTTCTTGAACTCTTTGAATACACAAGCTGCTTCATTGTGCAATACCAGCAATAATTAACCAGTTATTGTAACTATATAACACCATCATTCTCCTGAGACACTGTTGTTGGACACCATGGTGGGGGAATGTGGAAGGGAAGGGACGGAGGGAGGTATGATACATTTAACACGGGTAAAGTGACTTTCAGGCAACATTATAAATTAAATTGAAAATGAACGTAAAATGGTAAAATTAACGTTTTAAAGTAAGGAAGGGTGTGGGCTCACTGCATGGCCTAAACGTGTCTACAAACTGTGTGGGACTGTGCAGGCACACTCATCTCTAAGCTGTTTAGCTTGAGTTCGAATCCTGACCCTGTTATAAACCGTCTTCCCGGTGTTTCATCAATGTGTGACGTCACTCCGATGTGTGTGACGTCACTCCGATGTGTGTGCCGATAGTTAATCCGGCGTCCCAGTGCACCAGCTTTAGGTGCTGCATAAGGCTGGTGTTGGCTTAAGGGTGTGTGTGCTAGCTTGAGATCTTCGGGTCTTGAGTTTGAGCCCCTGTCGTGCCGTTGAAATAACACCAGGTTGGTTCACTCAGCCTGTCATCCTTCCGAGATCGACAAAATGATTGCCAGCTTACTGGGAATGGGGGGCACTGCATCATTGGCACAGCCGCGCTTCCAGAAAGGATGCAACCAGCAGCCACGAGCTGCATAGAAAACAACAAAAATTTTACCTCTTCCACCCCCCACCCCCTTCCTCCCCCCAAGGCCTCTCCCTCCCACAGATCTCCCGATGTCCCTGCTCTCAAATGTTGTACTTGTGTGCTTTCCTCTCTCTCTCCTCATCCTGTCTCCCGCTCCCTTTATCTTATGTTTTATGTGTCAGTTTGTCTTTTTGTGATCAATGTTAGCTCTTACACGAGCCTCGATCTTGTAAACAAAAAAAAGAAAAAAAAGAAAGAAACGTTTTTGGATGGTAAAGATCTCACGGAATCCACAAAGACTCAGTCGGGTGAGTTATCGCCGGCACCATGGACAAAATCCTGCTCTATAAACCATATATAGTACAGGCATTTTACGAAAAATAGCTGTGCAACCTCACAAATTGCAACAAAAACAAACTCAACGAATTTTGATTCCTGGATATGTCTATCACATGAAAAAAGTCTTAAGGAATCGACTGGGGGGGAAATTATGAAAACCATCCATGTTTAACCCGACCAAAACGGATTTTTTTTTGCCACAAATCAGTGTTCTTGCATGGTTGTTCAAATGACTTATTAGTATATACCATGCTTAATGTTTGGTGAAGAGGATTTAAATCAATGAAGAATTCAAGTTTATAAAGAAATTCAGAACTTGACATTGTCATCGTCATCATCATCAGCATCATCATCATCATCATCATCAGCATCACATGGCATCTGTAGCGAGTTCGTGCAGCCAGATACCCTGCAGTTTCCACAAGCTAGAGTACACTCAGTTATTAACGCACAGGTTGTAAACCTGTGCGTTATAGCGTTTGCCTGGGAATTTCGGGCGCTCAAAAGTGAAGCTAGTTTCTGTCACCCATTTCTGTCGCTCATTTCTGTCGCTCATTTCTGTCGCTCATTTCTGTCGCTCAGATGTGTAAACATGACGTCATCAAATCTATATTTATAGGATAGGTTATAGGAGATATATATGTTATAGGATAGGAATATAGGACCCAAATGACCCAGAGGACCCAAATGACCCAGAGGACCCAAATGACCCAGAGGACCCAAATGACCCAGAGGACCCAAATGACCCAAATGACCCAGAGGACCCAAATGACCCAGAGGACCCAAATGACCCAGAGGACCCAAATGACCCAGAGGACCCAAATGACCCAGAGGACCCAAATGACCCAGAGGACCCAAATGACACAGAGGACCCAAATGACCCAGAGGACCCAAATGACCCAGAGGACCCAAATGACCCAGAGGACCCAAATGACCCAGAGGACCCAAATGACCCAAATGACCCAGAGGACCCAAATGACCCAGAGGACCCAAATGACCCAGAGGACCCAAATGACCCAGAGGACCCAAATGACCCAAATGACCCAGAGGACCCAAATGACCCAGAGGACCCAAATGACCCAGAGGACCCAAATGACCCAGAGGACCCAAATGACCCAGAGGACCCAAATGACCCAGAGGACCCAAATTCTATGTATGTTTCTATGATGATGTATGTTTTGGTGAAAGTACATAATGTGAATACTAGTAGCAATTTTACAAAAACCATGGCATAATTTCAAATCTTGACCCGAGATGATAATTATGCTACATCATAATTTCCATGTGCCAACCTGGGCGGAATCCAAGTGGATTCACTTGACTTGTTTTTCTTGCATGTGCATCTCAGGGTGCTGCAGTCAGCCTGACAGTTGCACCTGATCACCTGCAGCAGTTTTTCAGGAGCAGGAGCTAGGGCTGTCTGGAATGGCACAAGCCCCTCGTCACACTCCTGCCACCCCCACTCAGTCGGACAAAGTCCATCTGCCGATCCCTTCCATTCTTGGACTTGCAGGTACACACGCAGGCTGTGGTACATTGCTGCTCCTGCTGTTGGTGGCAACATCTGTGGTTGAACGGGAGATGAGATTGAAGCCACCTTCTCACAGAAGCGCTGATGACGGAGGAAGTCCAAGGTGTCAGTGGGTTTTCCATTGTAGAGGATCACCAATGTTTTTGCTCCTGCATCTGCGACATCTCGCTTGGAAGCAAAAGGTGTGTCAAACACCTTGGCCTGGTCACGGAATGCGCTGCTTGCTTCGAATTGGTTGAGACGCTCCCTTTCCTATTCCATGGAGGCGAGATGTTGTGTCGCATCCAAGAACTGCATGTATAAAGAGCACGTGCTTGCATATGTCTGGAACAAGTAGTTGTTTTGTAGCTTTGATGTTCCAAATGTGAGGCTTCTTTCTGTTCTTTTTTGGCGCAGGACAAAAGAAGATGTCATGGGATTCCAGACTTGCATGGTAGATGAGGAGGATGAGGAGGTCTGTGTCATCACCAACTAGCTCAGTGTTGGTGGCAGCAGCAGACTGCATGGCCTTCTGCACAATCAGGAGGTCAGCATCCCCTGAAGCATGGTGCGTCTCACAGCTTTTTTTTCTGCAGCTCTTCACTCAGCATGAAAATGAATCGCTGCTTATTCTGTTTGCTTGCAAGGAACTGCTGCTTCTTCATTGTAAGAGGCATGTCAGCTGCAAATGTCACAGTTGCGCCAGCATTTCCTTTCGATCGTCTCTGGTGGTGTCATGTCCTTTGTGTTGGTGCTCTCATAACCATCGAACACGACAATGGCATTTCCATACCTCTTCGTCACATATTCCGTGTACTGGTGACAGATGTCTCTGTATGTTGCTCCGCGAGACCATGGGATGCGTTGAAGAAGTGCCCCTCCATCCAAGACATACTGGGTGTCATCATCTGGGATAATTGCAGGAACATCAGATCCGAGGAGATCCCTGATGGCACCAGCAAGGGCTGGCTTGTTTCATTTCGATTTTGAGCAGCATTTCGCTCAAATTGGAGCACCCGTTGGTATGAGCAGCAGAACCCGTGATGATGAAGGGAGTCGATGAGGAATCCTGATCCGAAGTGGTGATACAGTTGCACGCCCAAACCAAACTGCAGTGGTGTCAGCAGGACTCGAGGTCCGGTTGCTTGCATCATTGCTTGTCCAATTGATGCCACTTTGACGCCAGCATTCTTCCCAGCAAATAGTCCTTCCAATGGTATCATCAGAGTACCTGGTAGATATTTGACGCCAGATTTTTGTGATTCTATGTCAATACAAGATGGATAGACTTCTTGGGATGTTTCCATGGCTTTGTCTTCTTTGATCAGTTTAGCAGCTGCCTGTACAAGTTTTATCTTCTCTTCAGCAGTGTTAGTTTTCTGCTGCTGCTTTTTGTGGTATTCATGTAACACCTCCCTGGCTGTTGTCCTGAAGGTAACCACGTTTGGCTTTCCATTAATCTCTGTCTGGATTATCCTCTCACCAAAGTGTTCATGCAGCCTCGTCTTCATGTGGGTGTAGCCATATGCCTCATGTTTTGTGTCTGATGGTTTCTGTTGCATCATGGTAATGAGATCATTGACAGTGATCTGCTCATCATCATTTTCTTCAAGATATTTTGCAACATCCAAGAATGCTTCAGTCTTCTCATCAGCTTTCGGCCTTCCAAGCCTTGCTCTCTTGGAGATTTCCGTGTTCATCCGCTGAGCCATGGGTATCTGCTTCTTTGTGCGGAAATTGACGCTGCAAGTCTGATGGTACACTGCATCTGCAGCGTGCAGGTCATGAAGATGCAGAATTCGCGTCTTGACAGTACCTGACCAATCATCTGCTCGTTCGCGACATGTTGCCAGGAGCGTTTCTTTGAATTCAATTGTCTTGACTTGAAGAACTTCCTGCTTCTTCCTCTTTCTTCCAAACGTTGCTGGTCTACCACAAAAAAGGCAATCAGTCTGGAAAGAGAACCTCTCCTCAGATGACCTAAGTACTTGTCTGTCGTTGCTTGTGCTTGGCTTTGACTCTTCTTGCTTGGTGTCCTTGGCTATCTGTTGTGGGTGACGGTATGTGCGGCGACAGTCTTTGTGTCCCTTTTCTCCAGGCACAGTGTGAATGCTGTCTTTTCTTGCGTTGCTGGCCTGGTTGATGGCAGAACTTCCCTTTTCTCCAAGAGTTGATGCCGTTGACCCTCTCTCGTCTATAGATTTCTTGCAGATGGCACACACTTCAGATACCTCCAAGGCTGAAAACAGAAACCACTATCTACACTTAGTAAACATCAAACACTTCATATTATCACAACTGGAAGATGCCCATTGCAAAAAAATATAACATGGAAATATATTGCTCTTACTGCTATGCTGCTGCACGCTTTCTTACTAGGAACTTAACACTAATTTTACAAATTTTTGTTTTACTTAAAACGAAATCTTTTCAGAAGATACGCAAGAATATCCTTTTTGATTCCAATAAAGAATGAGCATGACCTCTAATCATCAAAATAAGATCAGAAGCAGATTCCCCATTCATAAAAATAAAAAACTACATAGATGCATTATGCATTATCGTGGGGCTGCTTAACTGATGAATTGTGCCTTTTCCCTTAAAAGCATGAAACTTGGCACATGGCTAGAATACCCGAAAAGAAAGATTTTTAGTCCAGGGGGCATCCCCAATTTCACCCCATATGGTGGCCATCTTGAAATCCAAGATGGCCGCCATAACAGACCTATTTTGATGAATATCTCCATAATTAGAACAGCTATCTAAATGGTTGCAGTGCCTACACCTACATTTTTAGGGTCTAGGAATCCAATGGTAACATAAAATATTAAGCAGTCATATGAAAATATTAATTTTACATAGTATCATGCATACTGGGAATGCATATAAATACTCTTAACAGGTTGGCATTCTTCAGTGATTAAAAGTGTCTATGACATCGCAGACTGTAACTGTGCCATCTTGTGGTTTTCTAGTCTTTGCTGCATTCTCCATCACATGCGCAGAGAGAAGTACAGGGAAGTGCAGCTTTCTTACACCGGCAACGACCAGTACATCCTTTTTTGCACCCACACTTAACAAGTTCATTGCAGATCTTTGCAGCCTCTGGAAGTGTTGTCCATATTGGTTTGAACTGGCCAGCAGACGTTTTTTGCCAACCCCATTCATTGGGGCGTGGTAGATCAGGCTTAGCATGCAATGCTTGTCCCCAGCATAGTGCGCCTTGGTATACTGCCCGCTTTACGTGCTGCACAAGGGCATCATGTGTTGGTGGAATTGATTCCACAGGTCTGTCCTTCTTTGCAAACAGTTTCTTTCGTACAATGTTAATGTCAGTAGCAGTACTTGTGCGATCATACAACAGAATAACAAATCTCTCAATGACGTTCATGCAGGTTTCAGTTATCTCTGTGCTCTGGTGGCAAATTTCTGCTAGTACCTCTGTGAGCTCAGGGAATGATTCCCACACATTCCATGCAGTTACCTTTCCACGCCCATTAAACGCTGAAGAAGTGTCACACCCTGTTAGTGCATGAAACATGGGGAGGGCTTTAGATTTCTCAGGGCCAAGAGCTGTGGCTATATCATGTGCAGAGATAAATCGCATGTTCTTGCCTGTCCCAAATTGTAACCATATCATCACTGAAAGCTTCTGGGATGCTGTAACTGCAAGCACGACAACATCTGTGTCCACAGTTTGTATGAGGACCTTACTATGCCCTCTCTGTGTTGCATCAGCAGCATGTAGGAACATCCGACCATCTGCCTCTTCCTGAGTGCACGGGGAGAGTGATTCTAGATCAATGTGTGGTGGAGCAGTAAGAACCTCTGTATCAAGTGTGACAACTAGCTCCTTGCGCTGGTCTTCAAATGATTTAATTGTTTCATTGGAAAGGAAGCTGAAGGGTTCACGCTTGTTTTCATCAACTCGAAGAAAGTTCTGCCACTGTCCAGGAATCGCAACTGAGGTATCTACTCGTCGGCGAACCCCCTTGCCACGCTTTTCACGGGTCATGCTCTTAATGCTGTCGGGTAGGTAACGGTCCCACACCAGATCAAGTCGGGTTGCAGATTTGTACTGTGAGAAAACAAATGGGATGAAGACCTTTTCGGCATATTCGCCAAATGTTTTGACTGTGCCAACATCGGGCTTTAGCTTTTGAACAATTACTGCCCCGTCAAGTATGACACACGTCACCTCTGGCATCTGTGTGCTTGATGTTGAAAGTTCCTCTAAGCAGTCCAAAAGGTCGCTCTTTGTACCAGGTCGAAGCTTCCCATCCTTGGACAGAGATGGAGGGAAAGATTGATTTTCATGACGGAAAAATTCATCCAGGTTTCCCTCGCGGGTTTGACAGGCAATATAGAGGCGTGAAAACAGTTGAACATCACTCTTCAATGAGGCTACCTTGTGTTTATCTGTCAGCTGGTCTGTTACTGATGAGCTGCCAAACAGAGGTAACTTTTTGCGCGGGACGACATCATTCAAAGGCTTTGAGCGTTCAATCAGCCTCTCTTGCACAAATGACTCCAGAGCCTCCTTTCCCACTTTCTGCACGTCTTTCACACTTTGTACGACTGATGCACTTGCTATATCCTTTGTGTCAAGGACCAAAAGGTCAGCGGTTTCTTCAATAAATGGATTACCTAGCTCCTCGATAACTGATACAAGTGATCTGACATGTTTGTCAAAGGTCATCTGGGTGCTTTTATTCTGATCATGATGCAGTGATGGCGCTTTGCTTTCATGTTGCTCCTGTGCAGTCTCAAACTCATCAATCACCCATGAGACCTCTGGACCTGCAACCATCCATCTTTGCAGAGCATGGGCATTGTCCAGCAGACCCACAGCTCCTCCATCTCCCTTGATACGTGCATTGTTCTGTTCATGTGCATGATCTGTAGCAATTGAAGAAAATTTGCGTAGGGTCTTTTGTACCGTGAACATGCCAGCTCGGAAATTAAGAGTAAAAAGCCAACCTGTTAAGAGTATTTATATGCATTCCCAGTATGCATGATACTATGTAAAATTAATATTTTCATATGACTGCTTAATATTTTATGTTACCATTGGATTCCTAGACCCTAAAAATGTAGGTGTAGGCACTGCAACCATTTAGATAGCTGTTCTAATAATGGAGATATTCATCAAAACAGGTCTGTTATGGCGGCCATCTTGGATTTCAAGATGGCTGCCATCTACGATTGAATATTTTATGTTGCCATTGGATTCCTAGACCCTACAAATGTAGGTGTAGGCACTTCAACCATTTTGATATCTGTTCTAATTATGGAGATATTCATCAAAATAGGTCTTGTATGACGGCCATCTTGGATTTCAAGATGGCCGCCATATGGGGTGAAATTGGGGATGCCCCCTGGACTAAAAATCTTTCTTTTCGGGTATTCTAGCCATGTGCCAAGTTTCATGCTTTTAAGGGAAAAGGCACAATCGATCCCAATTTTTTAGCTAAGCCGCCCAGTATTATTATTATCTTGTTGTCCCAAAATGACCTTCATGGTGACCTCGTAGAGTTTCTGTGACCTTATATCACCAAAATAAGATCAGAATTTGATTCCTCGACCCCAAAAACCCATAAAAAGTGGTATTACTCATGATTGTTTTGCTTTTGATTTTTTAAAATAACAATTGTCACTAAGACGGACAGCCGCCATATTGGATTTTGCCGATTTGAGAACTTCCCCCCAGAGGATCTCTTAAGATTTTTTTGGGGTCAAGGAGGATATATTCAGGGACACAAAACAAGTGAGCGAGTTTTTGTTGCAATTAGTGTGAGGTTAAAGCGCGGCGTTACGCGCGCTGCTTGTGAGCAAGGAGGAAGCGGACAAGCGGTAACATATAAACGTCTTTATTGTAAGACTACACTGTAACACTGTACTGTCCCGGGCTGGGCGCCCGGTGTATATCATGAGGCCACGCCTACCCCTGGTGCGTGGCCACCGCCCACTTGGTGCGCGGAATGATGTCACCACGCCAGTGGGCTTTTGTGTCCGCCACACGCGCCCCCCCAGAATTCCCGCGCACCTGGAGGGCCAGTTTGCGGGGCAGACGAATGACCCGGCCGAAGCGCCCCCTGGCGATCGGCGGGGTCCGGGGTGCAGGGATGCCAGGTGGGATGCCCCTGGCTGCCCCTGGGATGGGTGCAGGACCGGGGGGCGGCGTGGCGGCGGGGCTGGGCGGTGCCGGGGGTCCGCCCGCAGGAGGGCGGCCCCGACGTGGGGGTCGGGCCACTGGCGGTGGATGGTCCACATCGAGGTGGGCCGGCTTGAGGCGGTCTACCGAAACGCGGTCAGGAGTACCGCCGATGTCCAGGGTGAAGTGCTTCGCCCCGGTCTCCAGCACGCGGAAAGGCCCGTCGTACGGGGGCCGCAGTGGTGTCCGATGGGCATCGTGGCGGACGAAGACGTACTCCGCCGTGCGAAGCTCCGGGGCGACGTGCGTCGGTGGGTGCCCGTGGCATGCCGTTGGCACCGGGGCGAACCTCTGGGCGGTCTCTTGTAGAGCGGAGCGCTGCTGTGCCGCGGACCATGGTGCCGTGGAGTCGGGGAGGAACTCGCCCGGCACCCGCAGCGGTTGCCCGAAGACCAATTCCGCCGCGGATGCGCGCAGGTCCTCCTTGGGCGCCGTCCGGAGGCCCAGCAGGACCCAGGGGAGCCTGTCGACCCAGCCGCCGTCGCGGAGGGTGGCCCGGAGCGCGGCCTTCAATGAGCGGTGAAATCGCTCACACAGGCCGTTAGCCTGGGGATGGTAGGCCGTGGTTCGGTGCAGCCGGACCCCGAGCCCCTGCGCAACCGCCCCCCAGAGCTCCGAGGTGAACTGGGGGCCGCGGTCGGATGAGATGTCTGAGGGGGCGCCGAACCGGGCGACCCAGGTGGCGATGAAAGCCTGCGCGACATCGGCCGCCGTTGTCGACGCCAAGGGCACGGCCTCCGGCCACCGGGTGGTGCGGTCCACCATGGTGAGGACGTAGGTGAAACCCCGCGAGGGGGGCAGAGGTCCCACCAGGTCCACGTGGACGTGGTCAAACCGGCGTTCCGGCACCGTGAACGGGGCCAACGGGGCCTGGGTGTGCCGGTGCACCTTGGCGCGCTGGCACGCGAGGCACGTCCTGGCCCAGCCGCGGACGGCCTTCCGGAGGCCATGCCAGACGAACTTGTCGGCGATCAGCCTTTGGGAGGCCCTCGCGCCCGGGTGGGACAGGCCGTGGATGGCGTCAAACACCTGGCGCTGCCAGCCCGCGGGCACGATGGGGCGAGGACGCCCGAGGGAGACGTCGCACAAGAGGGCCGCGCCCGCGCCGTCAAACGGCACCTCGGTGACGCGGAGGCCCGTGACGGCGGTCCGCAAGGCCTGGACGTCGGGGTCAGCGGCCTGGTCCGCTGCCATCCGGGCATAGTCGATGCCGAGGTGGACTGCGTGGGCGACGGCCCGGGAAAGGCAATCCGCCACCGGGTTGTCCTTCCCCGCGACGTGCTGGATGTCCGTCGTGTACTCGGACACGGCCGAGAGGTGACGCTGCTGCCGGGCCGACCACGGCTCGGTGACTTTGCCCATCGCAAAGATCAGCGGCTTGTGGTCGACGAAGGCAGTGAACGCCCGGCCCTCGAGCAGATGGCGGAAGTGCCTGACCGCCAAGTGAAGTCCGAGCAACTCGCGGTCGAAGGTACTGTAACGGCGTTCGGGCGGGCGAAGCTGCCGGCTAAAGAACGCCAGCGGTTGCCAAGCTCCACGCACCCATTGCTCATGCACTGCGCCCACCGCGTAGTCCGAGGCATCGGTGGTGAGGGCGATCGGTGCATCGGGCGCCGGGTGCGCGAGCATGGTGGCGTTAGCCAAGGCGAGCTTCGCGCCCGTGAACGCCGTGTCCATCTGCTCGGTCCAGGTAACGTCGCCTTTGCCCGGCTTACCTCGGAGAGCTTCGTGCAGGGGGCGCAGGAGCTGGGCGATACGGGGCAGGAACCGATGGTAAAAGTTCACCATGCCCAGGAACTCCTGCAGCCCTCTGATCGTGCGGGGGCGCGGAAACCCCTTCACCGCCTCCACCTTGGCCGGTAGGGGGACGGCTCCGTGCCTGGTGACACGGTGCCCCAGAAAATCGATTGTGGCGGCGCCGAACCGGCACTTTGCGGGGTTCACAATCAGGCCATGCTGGCCCAGGCGTTCGAAGAGCGTGCGGAGGTGGCGTAGGTGCTCTTCGCGGGACGCGCTGGCGACGAGGATATCGTCCAGGTAAACGTAGACAAAATCCAAGTCGCGCAGGACGCTGTCCATCAGTCGCTGGAACGCCTGAGCCGCATTCTTCAGACCGAAGGGCATGCGCAAGAACTCGAAGAGTCCGAATGGCGTGATGACCGCCGTCTTCGGGACGTCCTCCGGCCTGACGGGGACCTGATGGTAGCCGCGTATGAGGTCCACCTTCGAGAAGAAGGACCTGCCCGCCAAACGGGCGGAAAAGTCCTGAATGTGGGGGACGGGGTAGCGGTCGGGAGTCGTGGCGTCATTGAGACGGCGATAGTCCCCGCACGGTCGCCATCCCCCGCCGGGCTTCGGCACGATGTGCAGCGGCGACGCCCAAGCGCTCTCTGAGCGCCGAACGATGCCGAGTCGCTCCAGGGTAGCGAACTCCGCTTTTGCCACCGCCAGCTTCGTCGGCTCGAGGCGGCGTGCCCGGGCGTAGACCGGTGGCCCGACGGTGGGGATGTGATGGGCCACCCCGTGCTTGACGGCCCCCGCCGAGAAGGTGGGCCGCGTGAGGGCCGGGAAGCCGGCGAGGAGGCGGGTGAATGCGTCCGCTGCCGGAAGCGTACAGACCAACGTGGCCGGAACCGAATCGTTCGGCAAGCCGCTTGGCAAGCCGCTCGTTGAGCTGGGCAACGCACAAGCGAGCGAGCTGAACGTCTCGGCCTGGACAAGCCGTCTGCGCTTGACGTCGACCAGGAGCCCATTAGCGCACAGGAAGTCCGCGCCAAGCAGTGCCATGGGCACGTCGGCGGTGACGAACGTCCATCGGAAAACCTGCCCTCCAAACCGCAGAGAGAGGCAGCGTTTTCCGTACGTACGGATGGGCGTCCCGTTCGCGGCAAGCAGCGCGGGGCCCCCACCCGCGGCGTGCTTGTCTGACGTGCCGGCGGGAATGACACTCACCTGCGCTCCCGTGTCGCACAGGTAACGGCGCCTGGAGAAGGTGTCCGTTATGAACAGCAGGCTGTTCGAATGGCCGGCGCTCATCGCCACTATTGAGCGCCGGCCCGGGCGTTTCCCGACCCGTTGAAGGAGCACGGCGGATGACACCGCCGAGCTTCGTGGCCGAACTTGGCATGGAACCAGCACCAGGTGGTGGAGCTGGAGGAGCGCGGCTGGCTCCGCCAGGCCGGTGGAGTTGGCGGGTTTCCCCGCGGTGGCGGTTTTCGCCGCGGCGGTGGGCGGGGCGTGGCGGCGTTCACGAGGTGCGTATCAGCATGCTGCTGAACATCAGCGTGCTGTAGAAGCTGATGCTGTGGAACATGCTGCTGAACATCAGCGTCGAGGGCCGTGACGGCCACGCCGACGCTCGCCCGCATGTCCGAAGCGGCGAAGTACCTGTCCGCCTCGGCCGCCAATGCTCGGGGTTCCGTTAGCTCGGTCCCGGCCAACGCGAGGCGGACCTGCGCTGGAAGTTGGCGCCGGAAAAGCGCCCGGAATAGCGAACCGGGGGCTTCGTCGCCCAACAGTGACAGCATATGGTCCATTCGGACCGACGGGCGCGTCTCACCGAGCTCGGGGAGATCCAGGAGGCGGTCGGCCCGTGCGTCGTCCGTAAGGCCGAACGTGGCTAGGAGTAGCCGCTTGAGTGCCTCGTACTTGTGGCCGTTCGGTGGGTGGCGAAGGACGGACACAACTCGAGCGGCCGTGCCGGGCCCGAGGGAGGCGACGACGTGGCAATAGCGCGTGTCATCGCCGGTGAGGCGCCGAAGCTGAAATTGGGCTTCGGCCTGGACGAACCAGACTTCGGCCTGAGCCTCCCAAAATTCCGGAAGTTTGACGAAGTCGGCCATGGCGATGGCGTCGCGTGTGGAAGGATCGCTCCAGCAGATCCAACGTCGAGGGTCACCAGTAAAGCGCGGCGTTACGCGCGCTGCTTGTGAGCAAGGAGGAAGCGGACAAGCGGTAACATATAAACGTCTTTATTGTAAGACTACACTGTAACACTGTACTGTCCCGGGCTGGGCGCCCGGTGTATATCATGAGGCCACGCCTACCCCTGGTGCGTGGCCACCGCCCACTTGGTGCGCGGAATGATGTCACCACGCCAGTGGGCTTTTGTGTCCGCCACAAGGTCTTAAATACAAAATGCCTGTACTAATAGTCGAACGTTGAAGAACGTTACACCCAATAATCCCCCCATATCCCATAATCGTGTCCTCCCAAATTTCTCTCCCACTCTCGTATCCTCCTTTCTGTCCCCCATCGTCTCCTCTTCTCTATTGAGCACCCCTCGACCGGGTCGGTGTATGTAATTAATAGATGAGCCTCCAGACCTTTACTTTGTATAAATTACGCCGCAGCCTCTTCTCTGGGAAGAGCGAATTGAGTGGATTGCGGTGAAACATTAATTGTTTCATTTTGTAATCTGTTTGGAATTTTGATTTTATATGAACACGGACAAATCTACCCACAACTAAAAGGTTTTTAATGTCTCATCAACTTGGTTTCTAACGAGGGTAAGTAGTAAAGTGTTTTTAATTAAAGGAATTATTCTCGTAAGAAAAATGTCAATATTTAAATTATATAACAAGAACCTTTGGAATAAATAATAACTTGGCTTCAATGATTCATCGTCATAGATGAAAGAATTGATCATTAAAAGGGTTGAAGGAGCTGGGGCTCCCACGTCGATCGGAAGAATGGACGCGACAAAAAGCTGGAATTCATCCGAGTTGCTTTAATCAAACCAAACACTCAGGCACTCTGAAAAGCCCGTTTATCGGGCAGCAATATATATACATATTATCCCGGAGCGTTTGCCCAGGAAAGGCGAGAGGGGGCGTGGCCCAGCGTCCCGACCGAGGCCTGGCAAGTTGAGGGCGAGCCTGCCCGGGCATGCCCGGGCGTCCCGACCGAGGCCTGGCAAGTTGAGCGCGGGCCTGCCCGGGCGTCCTGGACGAGCCCGGCATGGTGATCGCTCCGCGTCCTTGATAGGTGCAAGGTGATTGTGAAAACCCAGCGGTAGCCGCTACAGGGTAATTATTTCCGCTGTACTCCATCACGACCCCCCATGATAAACACAATTACAGGGCCTGCACTTCATTCCTGAAGTTATTGTTATACTCCCTATCCCCCACCTTACAAAACCCAATACCACAACACAACATACCCCAACACCCCATATGGTCCACACCACACCCCAACTCACCCATAGGGTCCATACCCCACACCTACACCCTCATATGGTCCATACTCCACACATACACATCCATACCACACCCCAACACACCCATATGGTCTATACCCTGCACATACACATCCATACCACATCCCAACACACCCATATGGTCTATACCCTGCACATACACATCCATACCACACCCCAACACACCCATACGGTCTATACCCTGCACATACACATCGATACCACATCCCAACACACCCATATGGTCTATACCCTGCACATACACATCCATACCACATCCCAACACACCCATAAGGTCTATACCCTGCACATACACATCCATACCACATCCCAACACACCCATACGGTCTATACCCTGCACATACACATCCATACCACATCCCAACACACCCATAAGGTCTATACCCTGCACATACACATCCATACCACATCCCATCACACCCATATGGTCTATACCCTACACATACACATCCATACCACATCCCAACACACCCATATGGTCTATACCCTACACATACACATCCATACCACATGCCAACACACCCATATGGTCTATACCCTACACATACAAATCCATACCACACCCCAACACACCCATATGGTCTATACCCTACACATACACATCCATACCACACCCCAACACACCCATACGGTCTATACCCTGCACATACACATCCATACGGTCGATACCCCAACCCCACACCTACACCACCATACGATCTATACCCCTCCCCACCACATCCATACGGTCGATACCCCACACCTCCACCCGTTACGGTCGATACCCCACACCTACACCCCTATACGGTCCACACCCCACCCCAACCTATCATATCTACACCCAATTCTGTATTCATCTATTAAACACGTGCTGCTCCGTTCACTCATCTCACCCCCATACCCACCCCACAACACCCCCATACCCACCCCACAACACCCCCATACCCACTCCACAACACCCCCATTCCCACCCACAACACCCCCATTCCCACCCACAACACCCCCATACCCACCCACAACACCCCCATACCCACCCACAACACCCCCATACCCACCCCACAACACCCCCATACCCACCCCACAACACCCCCATACTCACCCACAACACCCCCATACCCACCCCACAACACCCCCATACTCACCCACAACACCCCCATACCCACCCACAACACCCCCATACCCACCCACAACACCCCCATACCCACCCCACACTCACCCATAACACCCCCATTCCCACCCACAACACCCCCATACCCACCCACAACGCCCCCATACCCACCCACAACGCCCCCATACCCACCCCACAACACCCCCATACCCACCCCACAACACCCCCATACCCACCCCACAACACCCCCACACCAACCCAAAACACCCCCATACCCACCCACAACACCCCCATACCCACCCACAACACCCCCATACCCACCCACAACACCCCCATACCCACCCACAACACCCCCATACCCACCCACAACACCCCCATACCCACCCACAACACCCCCATACCCACCCCACAACACCCCCATACCCACCCCACAACACCCCCATACGCACCCCACAACACCCCCATACGCACCCCACAACACCCCCATACCCACCCACAACACCCCCATACCCACCCCACAACACCCCCATACCCACCCACAACACCCCCATACCCACCCACAACACCCCCATACCCACCCACAACACCCCCATACCCACCCACAACACCCCCATACCCACCCCACAACACCCCCATACCCACCTCACCCAAAGTACCCTGGGCCAGAGATCCATCCCCGTTTTAAATTTTAAAACACCATTTGTACAAAGCGGAATGTGGAAAATTGAAACACGATTCGAGACAAATATTTATGTTTATTCAGTCATCCTGAGGTAATTAAATAAACATCGACGTCAGTTACCTGGACACTTCCGAGATCGTCCGGGCCCTGACGTGACGTCATTTCGCTTCACGTTTCACACAACCTGGTGCTTTCATCAAAGCACCTGCAGGAGCGTTCCTTTACCTTTCCCTGCACCTGCACTCTTCGTAGTTTTGTTATATCGGGGCCAATCGGGCTGAATTTGTTTTCTTCAACTTATTCCTACAAAAACAATACAGCAGGTAAAAGTGTACACCGAAATTGAACCAGGTACAGGTACGACAAAGGACAGCTAGAAATGGAGATCCGAAGACAGAGACAAATCAGGTAGATTGATGGGAAGATGAGAAAAAGTGAAAGTCGTGAGATGGAAACACGGTGGATGTAACATCAATCAGGTGAGAATCCGTGGAACGAAGGCACAGGTCACGTGACTCGTGCACTTAGTCTGTTAACACCATTAGTGGAGGAGGCGAAACGAGAAGCTCGGACTGAGTGTCTCCATTACCGAGCACCAGGTGCTGGGGTCGGGCGACCCTGACCTGAGCTTCCGACTACATTTCACTCAAACGGCGCCTTTTACTATCTTTTACCTTTTATCTTGTCTCGTTTTGAAATTATTGTTCATCTATTAACCACGTGCTGCTCCTTGCACCCATTGGCACACAACCACTCATGCGGTCACACACCCATTTGATAACCCAACCACACTCACCCATTTCATAACCCAATCGCACACACCAATTTGATAATCCAACCACACACACCCATTTGATAACCCAAACACACACACCCATTTGATAACCCAACCACACACACCCATTTGATAACCGAACCACACACACCCATTTGATAACCCAACCACACACACCCATTTGATAACCCAACCACACACACCCATTTGATAACCCAACCACACACACCCATTTGATAACCCAACCACACACACCCATTTGATAACCCAACCACACACACCCATTTGATAACCCAACCACACACACCCATTTGATAACCCAACCACACACACCCATTTGATAACCCAACCACACTCACCCATTTGATAACCCAACCACACTCACCCATTTGATAACCCAATCGCACACACCAATTTGATAACCCAACCACACACACCCATTTGATAACCCAACCACACACACCCATTTGATAACCCAACCACACACACCCATTTGATAACCCAACCACACACACCCATTTGATAACCCAACCACACACACCCATTTGATAACCCAACCACACACACCCATTTGATAACCCAACCACACACACCCATTTGATAACCCAACCACACTCACCCATTTGATAACCCAATCGCACACACCAATTTGATAACCCAATCACACACACCCATTTGATAACCCAACCACACACACCCATTTGATAACCCAACCACACACACCCATTTGATAACCCAACCACACTCACCCATTTGATAACCCAACCACACACACCCATTTGATAACCCAACCACACTCACCCATTTGATAACCCAACCACACTCACCCATTTGATAACCCAACCACACTCACCCATTTGATAACCCAACCACACTCACCCATTTGATAACCCAACCACACTCACCCATTTGATAACCCAACCACACTCACCCATTTGATAACCCAACCACACTCACCCATTTGATAACCCAACCACACTCACCCATTTGATAACCCAACCACACTCACCCATTTGATAACCCAACCACACTCACCCATTTGATAACCCAACCACACTCACCCATTTGATAACCCAACCACACTCACCCATTTGATAACCCAACCACACTCACCCATTTGATAACCCAACCACACTCACCCATTTGATAACCCAACCACACTCACCCATTTGATAACCCAACCACACTCACCCATTTGATAACCCAATCACACACACCCATTTGATAACCCAATCACACTCACCCATTTGATAACCCAATCACACTCACCCATTTGATAACCCAATCACACTCACCCATTTGATAACCCAATCACACTCACCCATTTGATAACCCAACCACACTCTCCCATTTGATAACCCAATCACACTCACCCATTTGATAACCCAATCACACTCTCCCATTTGATAACCCAATCACACTCTCCCATTTGATAACCCAATCACACTCTCCCATTTGATAACCCAATCACACTCTCCCATTTGATAACCCAATCACACTCACCCATTTGATAACCCAATCACACTCTCCCATTTGATAACCCAATCACACTCTCCCATTTGATAACCGAATCACACTCACCCATTTGATAACCCAATCACTCACCCATTTGATAACCCAATCACACTCTCCCATTTGATAACCCAATCACACTCCCATTTGATAACCCAATCACACTCTCCCATTTGATAACCCAATCACACTCTCTCATTTGATAACCCAACCACACTCACCCATTTGATAACCCAATCACACTCACCCATTTGATAACCCAATCACACTCACCCATTTGATAACCCAATCACACTCTCCCATTTGATAACCCAGTCACACTCTCCCATTTGATAACCCAATCACACTCTCCCATTTGATAACCCAATCACACTCTCCCATTTGATAACCCAATCACACTCTCCCATTTGATAACCCAATCACACTCTCCCATTTGATAACCCAATCACACTCTCCCATTTGATAACCCAATCACACTCTCCCATTTGATAACCCAATCACACTCTCCCATTTGATAACCCAATCACACTCTCCCATTTGATAACCCAATCACACTCTCCCATTTGATAACCCAATCACACTCACCCATTTGATAACCCAATCACTCACCCATTTGATAACCCAATCACACTCTCTCATTTGATAACCCAATCACACACACATTTGATAACCTAATCACACTCTCCCATTTGATAACCCAATCACACTCACCCATTTGATAACCCAATCACACTCTCTCATTTGATAACCCAACCACACTCACCCATTTGATAACCCAATCACACTCACCCATTTGATAACCCAACCACACTCACCCATTTGATAACCCAATCACACTCAACCATTTGATAACCCAATCACACTCAACCATTTGATAACCCAATCACACTCACCCATTTGATAACCCAACCACACTCACCCATTTGATAACCCAACCACACTCACCCATTTGATAACCCAATCACACTCAACCATTTGATAACCCAACCACACTCACCCATTTGATAACCCAACCACACTCACCCATTTGATAACCCAATCACACTCAACCATTTGATAACCCAATCACACTCAACCATTTGATAACCCAATCATTCGTATTTGCTCACACAGCCCTTACTCACCCACTGGATCACATAGTCACTCACCCACTGGATCACACAGTCACTCACCCACTGGATCACACAGTCACTCACCCACTGGATCACACAGTCTTTACTCACCCACTGGATCACATAGTCACTCACCCACTGGATCACATAGTCACTCACCCACTGGATCACATAGTCACTCACCCACTGGATCACACAGTCACTCACCCACTGGATCACACAGTCACTCACCCACTGGATCACACAGTCACTCACCCACTGGATCACACAGTCACTCACCCACTGGATCACACAGTCACTCACCCACTGGATCACACAGTCTTTACTCACCCACTGGATCACATAGTCACTCACCCACTGGATCACACAGTCACTCACCCACTGGATCACACAGTCACTCACCCACTGGATCACATAGTCACTCACCCACTGGATCACACAGTCACTCACCCACTGGATCACACAGTCACTCACCCACTGGATCACATAGTCACTCACTCACTGGATCACACAGTCTTTACTCACCCACTGGATCACACAGTCACTCACCCACTGGATCACACAGTCACTCACCCACTGGATCACACAGTCACTCACCCACTGGATCACATAGTCACTCACCCACTGGATCACACAGTCACTCACCCACTGGATCACATAGTCACTCACCCACTGGATCACATAGTCACTCACCCACTGGATCACACAGTCACTCACCCACTGGATCACATAGTCACTCACCCACTGGATCACATAGTCACTCACGCACTGGATCACATAGTCACTCACCCACTGGATCACACAGTCCTTATTCACCCACTGGATCACACAGTCACTCACCCACTGGATCACACAGTCACTCACCCACTGGATCACACAGTCACTCACCCACTGGATCACACAGTCACTCACCCACTGGATCACACAGTCACTCACCCACTGGATCACACAGTCACTCACCCACTGGATCACACAGTCACTCACCCACTGGATCACACAGTCACTCACCCACTGGATCACACAGTCACTCACCTACTGGATCACACAGTCACTCATCCACTGGATCACACAGTCACTCACCCACTGGATCACACAGTCCTTATTCACCCACTGGATCACACAGTCACTCATCCACTGCATCACACAGTCACTCACCCACTGGATCACACAGTCCTTACTCACCCACTGGATCACACAGTCATTCACCCACTGGATCACACAGTCCTTATTCACCCACTGGATCACACAGTCCTTATTCACCCACTGGATCACACAGTCACTCACCCACTGGATCACACAGTCCTTATTCACCCACTGGATCACATAGTCACTCACCCACTGGATCACACAGTCACTCACCCACTGGATCACACAGTCACTCACCCACTGGATCACACAGTCCTTACTCACCCACTGGATCACACAGTCCTTACACACCCACTGGATCACACAGTCCTTACTCACCCACTGGATCACACAGTCATAGACGTTTAGGGCCCGCCTGAAGGCCTGCCTTTTTTACAATGAAAAAAGGTAAAAAGTCCAAACATTTGAACAGCCTTGGACGTGCACCTTGACCCCATGGTCAAGGCACATCGTCAACAAGGCTGTCCCCATAACAATACACATGCGCCTCAACCCCGAGGGGGAAGCGCATGGTCATTCAAACGCATGCATCATGCCCCCGAAGGGCCACAATGCATGGTCATACAATTGGGACCACTCCTCTTAATAGGAGTAAGACCCCTTAATCCACCAGCAGGGCATTACTCCTGCCAGGGCGATCGGTCTCCCAGCCAAAATGCCGAGAAGCGAGAAGCGAGAAGCGAGAAGCGACAGTCATCCGTTTTAGGGCCCCGGACAGGGCCTGCCTTTTTTACAAGAAAAAAGGTAAAAAGTCAAACATTTGAACAGCCTTGGACGTGCACCTTGACCCCATGGTCAAGGCACATCGTCAACAAGGCTGTCCCCATAACAATACACATGCGCCTCTACCCCGAGGGGGAAGCACATGGTCATTCAAACGCATGCATCATGCCCCCGAAGGGCCACAATGCATGGTCATACAATTGGGACCACTCCTCTAAATAGGAGTAAGACCCCTTAATCCACCAGCAGGGCATTACTCCTGCCAGGGCGATCAGTCTCCCAGCCAAAATGCCGAGAAGCGAGAAGCGAGAAGCGAGAAGCGAGAAGCGAGAAGCGAGAAGCGAGAAGCGAGAAGCGAGAAGCGAGAAGCGACAGTCATCCTCTCCATTGACAGTTATCCAGCAGGCAAAACAACCAAGTGTTCGTGTCGAGATCTTTTATACCTTCATAATAAGCAGCACCTGCTGTGTCCACGACGGCAGAGAAAAAAATCCGTTTTAAAACCTTTTTCCCATTTCACAAATTCACAATCGGAAGATTCTCCTTCAACACTCCATAGGATAAGCGAATGGATTTCATGTGCATTTGACCATGTTTATCATTCTATTAATTTATTTAGTCTTCATGAATCATTGTATTTATTTATTTAGTCTTTATTAATCATTTTATTTATTTATTTAGTCTTTATGAATCATTGTATTTATTTATTTAGTCTTTATGAATCATTGTATTTATTTATTTAGTCTTTATTAATCATTTTATTTATTTATTTAGTCTTTATGAATCATCTTATTTATTTATTTAGTCTTTATGAATCATTTTATTTATTTATTTAGTCTTTATTAATCATTTTATTTATTTATTTAGTCTTTATGAATCATTTTATTTATTTATTTAGTCTTTATTAATCATTTTATTTATTTATTTAGTCTTTATGAATCATTTTATTTATTTATTTAGTCTTTATGAATCATTGTATTTATTTATTTAGTCTTTATTAATCATTTTATTTATTTATTTAGTCTTTATGAATCATTTTATTTATTTATTTAGTCTTTATGAATCATTTTATTTATTTATTTAGTCTTTATGAATCATTTTATTTATTTATTTAGTCTTTATTAATCATTTTATTTATTTATTTAGTCTTTATGAATCATTTTATTTATTTATTTAGTCTTTATGAATCATTTTATTTATTTATTTAGTCTTTATGAATCATTTTATTTATTAAGTCTTTATGAATCATTTTATTTATTTATTAAGTCTTTATTAATCATTTTATTTCGGGTTTAACATTAGATGTAGGTCGGACCGACTACCACGCATACTACATCACATTTTGATTTGAATTTAGATGAGTGTGCGACTAAATTATGCTAATGTATACATTTACATTAAGCCAGTATGAACACGTTGACGGGGTGGTAATGCGCTATTGACACCTTACCAAAGGTGAAAATTGCTAATTTTCATATTGTAGGGGAGTGTTGGTTGAATGTTTGAATTCATACATACCAAGCTACAGTCAAAGGACAAGAACATCAGGTTGAATTCTCGGTCTATTGTTTGACGAGGCAACGAATTCTTTACAACATGTTTAAAGATGTGTCCAGTTAGAATTATTATGACTCCCGTAACTTCCGTAAGTGCCTAACTTTGCTTTCACGGTTTTAGCAAATAGCAACAGCACTTCCAAACTACTCTTCTTCACTTTGCGATATATGAACATTAATTTCTTCGGCACCAGATCTGCGGCAGGTTATCCAGAATCGCATGTGAGCAGGTGACCTTCACAGGACGCAAATTAGAACTTTCGGACATGCATCCTTCATCTTCTTCCCTGTACCTCTGATATCCATGGTACAGTGCTTCACACGGTCTTTTTTTAACCTCCGCCACCAAAGGTGGATGGAGGTTATGTTTTCATCTCTGTCCGTTTGTCTGTCTGTTTGATTTTGAACAAAAGATCTCAAAAAGTTGTGAACGGATTTGGACGAAACTTGGTGGACAGGTTGGGTGTCTGACAAGGAAGAATCGATTCGATTTTGCTGAAGATCTGAATGTGGATTCGGATGTGAGAATTATTTAATTTTTTAAGTGATTCTTCACCATTGGGAGATAGGGCCAAAAACGATACATAGCACGATATCGCAAAAAGTTGTGAACGGATTTGGACGAAACCTGGAGGAGAGGTTGGGTGTCTCACAAGACAAATAGATTCAATTTTGATGAAGATCTGAATATGGATTCGGATATGAGAATTATTTAATTTTTTAAGTGATTCTTCAATTTGGACGAAACTTGGTGGAGAGGTTGGGTGTGTGACAAGGACGATTTCATTCAAATTTGGTGAAGATTCCAATATGGATCCGGATCAGAGGATTTTTAAATTTTCTGAAGTCATTCACCATTGAGATGGGACCAAAAACGATATATAGCAGAATATTTCAAAAAGTTTTGCATGGATTATGACAAAACTTGGTGGACGAGTTGGTTAGGTGACGAGAACAAGCTGATTAGATTTTAGTTCAGGTTTAAATCCAGATCTGACCTATCAGTGGGATACAAAACAAAACGTAGACCGTTCAGCCTGGCGGAGGTTTGCTCGCTCTCTGTCGAGTGCCGTTCTAGTTTTTACGGCGTAGCCCGTAGAGAAATGGCTTCTGGAACAGAGATTGTCTGTCCGTCCAGTGTATGTATGTATGTATGTATGTACAGTAAGTTTGGTCGTAACAGATGGGGTGGACAAGATGGACATGGAGGTTGCATGGGGTGGACAAGATGGACATGGAGGATGCATGGGGTGGACAAGACGGACATGGAGGATGCATGGGGTGGATTAGATGGACATGGAGGATGCATGGGGTGGGCAAGATGGACATGGAGTAGACAAGATGGATATGGAGGATGCATGGGGTGGGCAAGATGGACATGGAGGATGCATGGGTTGGACAAGATGGACATGGAGGATGCATGGTTTGGACAAGATAGACATGGAGGATGCATGGGGTGGACAAGATGGACATGGAGTGTGCATGGGGTGGACAAGATGGACATGGAGGATGCATGGGGTGGACAAGATGGACATGGAGTATGCATGGGGTGGACAAAATGGATGCAGAAGGAAACCCCAAGGAGGGAATACTGATAAATTGGAAGGACGAATCATTGTGATGGGGTTAACAAGGGTATAAGGGATCATGGTTTTGGGTTGGGGATGATCTGAGATGGTGGTGAACAGTTGCCTTGAAGATCTGGAGGGAAGAATGAGATTGAAGAGAATATGGAAGCTGGTTCCATAGGCGGGGGGTGGAGGGGGGGGGGGGTAAGAACCAATGAGTGGGGGTGAGCAGTGATCCTAGTTGGTTTTCAAATAACATACATAATTTATTAAGATCATTTGAATCATTATCTGTGAGGATTTTATTAGACAGATTTTATTTGTGACAGGGACGAATATTCCAGAATCCAGATGCAGATCCGGCCTATTGGTGGGCATACATAATGTAAATTGTTCAGCCTGGTGGAGGTATGCCTCCGAATACCATTCTACTTTTCACTGCTATTTTCCTCTGGTCTGTCACATCATTATCTACCAGACGCAGAGACATTCGCTGCTTAAAAAGCTTAAACAAGAAATAGCAATCAGAGATTGTAGAATCTCGCCAGGACATGTTTTAGAGGTTTTAAAGGCTTTTGGGTTAAAACAAATATGGCGGCCGAACCACGTGACCAACGACGTCTTTTTCTTTTTCTCCACCAATTTATCCCAAGATGACGCTCAATAAATTTCGTCTTAATCGGATGAAGTTTTGTACTTGGTGAATTATGACATCATAATGGAGGCACCAATGACGTCATCATTAACATATTTTATTCCCCATGGAGAGTTATTTACAATGAGCCATGTCTCAATTTTTTCTATGCAGCACTTTCAGAGATATAGAGGTGCAATTTTTTTTGGGTTTTTCCAAGATGATGCCCGTACCACATGACCTATGACGTCATAATTATCATAAAAAATTCTACCGGAGGAGGCACACCTATGTTGAAGGTTTCCTGTCAATCGGACCCATGGTTGCAGAGAAAATCAGACAGACAGACAGACAGACAAAGACTCAATTGCTATACCCTCTCCTCTGGCGAGGGTAATTCTGTCAGATCAGAATCATTACCAATGAATTTCTGGGTATTTTGCCATGGTGCTTTGGTGTGCACACTGGCTGAAACTAGCAATGAAAATGTATAGAATATATCGAAATATGTTGGCGTATTGATACAAAACATTAATAAACAAGAATGACCGCACTGTGGTCACAACCTGCGATAAAATCCGGTAACGGGCCGATTGGGAAACATACATTTAATGCACTATTAAAAAATTAACTAAACACCTCTCATCCATGACAGCCTCCACCACGTTTATATCAGAACGATCTGATTCGTTACACGGTCACAGATTGTTTAACCCCAATACGAGGCCGTTCAAAAATGATGTTGTAGCGGCTACCGCTGGGTTTTCACAATCGCCTTGCACCTATCAAGGACGCGGAGCGATCACCATGCCGGGCTCGTCCAGGACGCCCGGGCAGGCTCGCCCTCAACTTGCCAGGCCGCAGCCAGGACGCTGGGCCACGCCCCCTCTCGCCTTTCCTGGGCAAACGCTCCGGGATAATATGTATATATATTGCTGCCCGATAAACGGGCTTTTCAGAGTGCCTGAGTGTTTGGTTTGATTAAAGCAACTCGGATGAATTCCAGCTTTTTGTCGCGTCCATTCTTCCGATCGACGTGGGAGCCCCAGCTCCTTCATTGGTGACCTACCGACATGGACACGGCAGTCGCCCTTAAACTGCCTACCTTCTGGGAGGCTCACGCGGCGGTTTGGTTCGCACAGGCGGATTCCCTGTTCGCCCTGCGAGGCATCACGGCCGACGACACCCGCTTCCACCATGTGGTAGCAGCGCTCGGTTCGGCCACCGCGGCCCGCGCCCTGAGCCTCCTCGAGAGCCCGCCAGCCGCTGACAAATACGGCGCGATTAAGAAGCTTCTCCTCGACGCTTTCGCCCTCCCATCGGCGGAGCGCGCACGGCGCCTGCTCGACCTGCCCGAGCTCGGCGACATGCGCCCTTCCGAGCGAATGGACTACATGCTTTCACTGCTCGGCGAGCACTCTCCGGCATTCCTGTTCCGGGAGCTGTTCCCTCCGTCAGCTGCCTAACCCGGTACGCCTCGCCCTGGCAAGCACGACGATCACAGATCCCCGGGCCCTTGCCAGAGAAGCCGACAAGATCTCCGCCGCAGGACAGCGCATCGCAGCGGCGACATGGGACCCACCGCCGTCCGACGCAACACTCATGGCACCCGAGCACCTGGCACGGTCGACGACCGAACTGCCGACGCAATTGGCGGCCGCTACACCGAGCCGACCACCTCCAGCACGATGACCGGGGCCTCCACCTGACCAAGCGTGGTGTTACTATCATGCCAGGTTCGGACAGAAGGCCCGGACATGCCGACCCCCGTGCACCTTCGGCAGGCCGGGAAACGGCCGGGCCGGCGTTCATTACCAGCCATGAGCGCCGGCCACACGGGCAACTTACTGTTCATCACGGATAAAGCATCCGGACGGCGCTTCCTGTGCGACACCGGCGCCCAACTGAGCGTCATACCCGCCTCTGACCAGGACAGGCAATCCGCGGTTTGCGGCCCCTCCTTGGTTGCGGCCAACGGATCGACCATCCGCACCTTCGGCCCGCGCAACGTCACCCTCTGCTTCGGCGGCCAACGCTTTGCTTGGACGTTTGTAACCGCAAACGTGCCCATGGCTCTGCTAGGCGCCGACTTCCTCTGCGCACACGGACTGCTGGTGGACGTCCAACGGCGTCGTTTAATCAACGCCGAAACCTTCAGCTCCCTGGTATGCACATTGAGCAGCTCTGCGCCGACCGAGCTGGCATGCGCCGTCCCGGCGGCGAACGAGTTTGCTCGCCTGCTCACGGAGTTCCCGGCCCTCACGCGGCCGACGTTTTCGGCCGTCGCAGTACGGCATGGGATCGAGTACCACATACCAACCACGGGCCCGCCGGTCTACGCCAGGGCCCGCCGCCTCGACCCAGCCAAGCTCGCCGTGGCGAAGGCCGAATTCGACGCGTTGGAGCACCTCGGCATCGTGCGGCGCTCCGATAGCGCGTGGGCCTCGCCACTGCACATCGTGCCAAAGCCAGGGGGTGGATGGCGCCCGTGTGGCGACTACCGCCGTCTCAATGACGCTACCACCCCCGACAGGTACCCGATCCCGCATATCCAAGACTTCTCCGCCCGTCTGGTGGGACGGGGCATTTTTTCGAAAATTGATCTCATACGGGGATATCACCAGGTACCTGTCAGGGCGGCCGACGTCCCTAAAACGGCAGTCATCACGCCGTTCGGCTTATTCGAATTCTTGCGGATGCCATTTGGTCTCAAGAACGCGGCTCAGGCGTTCCAGCGCTTGATGGACGGCATGCTGCGTGACCTGCCGTTCCTTTTCGTTTACCTGGACGACATCCTCGTCGCCAGCACGTCCCGGGCCGAGCACCTCCTCCACCTCCAAACACTGTTCGGGCGCCTCAGCGAGCACGGCCTCATCGTCAACCCGGCCAAATGCCACTTCGGCACGACGGCCGTTGATTTTTTGGGCCACCACATCACCAAGAACGGGGCCGTGCCGCTGCCAACCAAGGTCGAGGCCATCACCACGTTCCCGCGTCCCCGCACCATAAAAGCCCTGCAGGAATTCCTGGGAATGGTGAATTTTTATCACCGCTTCGTGCCCCGCGCTGCTCAACTCATGCGGCCACTCTACGAAGCCCTCCGGGGCAAGCCGGCCAAGCACGACATCGCCTGGTCCGCAGCAATGGATGCGGCCTTCCAAAGCTCAAAGCGGGCCCTCGCCGACGCAACACTGCTCGCTCACCCGGTGCTCAACGCTCCCATCGCCCTCACCACGGATGCCTCCGACTACGCGGTGGGCGCCGTACATGAGCAATGGGTGAACGGGGTTTGGCAGCCACTCGCTTTTTTCAGCCGGTAGCTCCGGCCGAACGAGCTCAAATACAGCACATTTGACCGGGAGCTCCTCGGTCTACACCTGGCCGTCCGCCATTTCCGCCACCTCCTGGAGGGCCGACCTTTCACGGCGTTCGTCGACCACAAGCCGTTGGTTTACGCCATGGCCAAGGTCACGGAGCCGTGGTCGGCCCGCCAACAGCGCCACCTCTCCGCCGTGTCGGAGTTTACCACGGACATCCGGCACGTCGCCGGCAAAAACAACGCCGTGGCCGACTGTCTTTCCCGGGCCAGCGCGAACGCGGTCCACCGGGGCGTGGACTTTGCGCTTATGGCGGCGGACCAAACCACCGACACCACGGTGCAAGCCCTCCGGGCGGCGGACACGGGCCTCCGCCTGGCCGACATCCCCTTCGCGGACACTGTCCTGCTCTGCGACGTCTCCCAAGGCCAGCCTCGCCCCATCGTGCCCGTCACCTGGCAACGCCGCATCTTCGCCTCCTTCCACGGCCTTTCCCACCCGGGCCGGAAAGCTTCCCAGAAGCTGGTGTCGGCGCGATTCGTCTGGCATGGCCTTCGTCGGGACGTCCGCGATTGGACCAGCACCTGCATGGCCTGCCAACGGGCCAAGGTCCACCGACACACCCAGGCCCCGCTGGCACCTTTCACTGTGCCCGAACGACGTTTCGACCACGTCAACGTGGATCTGGTGGGCCCCCTCCCCCCGTCACGGGGGTTCACACACCTGCTCACCATGGTGGACAGGACCACCAGGTGGCCGGAGGCCGTTCCCCTCGTCTCCACCACCACCGCCGACGTGGCGCAGGCTTTCATCGCCACCTGGGTCGCCCGCTTCGGCGCACCGGCGGACATCTCGTCAGACCGCGGACCACAGTTCACCTCCGAGCTGTGGGGCGCGGTCGCCCGCAACCTGGGGGTCAAGCTCCACCATACTACGGCCTACCACCCCCAAGCAAACGGGTTGTGCGAGCGATTCCACCGCTCCATGAAGGCCGCGCTCATGGCCGGCCTTCAAGACGGCGGTTGGGCCGACCGGCTGCCGTGGGTCCTTTTGGGCCTCCGCACGGCCCCCAAGGAGGACCTCCAGGCATCCACCGCCGAGCTTGTCTATGGCCAGGCGCTACGCGTCCCGGGCGAATTCGTGCCCGACGCTACCAGTCCCTGGTCCGCAGCTCACCAGCGCTCGGACCTCCAGGAGGCCGCCCGACGGTTTGCCCCCGTGCCAACATCCCACCACGGTGACCCCCAGTCCTACGTCCCCCCAGCACTTCGCACAGCGGAGTATGTTTTTGTGCGTCACGACGCACATCGGGGGCCACTCCGGCTGCCGTACGACGGGCCCTTCCGGGTGCTGCGACGGGACGACAAGTCGTTCGTCATCGACATCGGCGGCAGGTCGGACCGGATTGCGGTGGACCGCCTCAAGCCGGCGCACGTGGACGTCGACCACCCACAATGGGTGGCCCTTCCGCCACGGCGAGGCCGCCCCCCGTACACGGTGCCCCCCACTCGACCACCCACCACCACACCGGACCCCCTCCCACGACCCGCCAGGGGTCGCTTCGGCCGGGTCATCAGGACCCCCCTCAAATTGACCCTGCCGGTGCAAGTCGATTCTGGGGGGACGTGTGTAGCGGCTACCGCTGGGTTTTCACAATCGCCTTGCACCTATCAAGGACGCGGAGCGATCACCATGCCGGGCTAGTCCAGGACGCCCGGGCAGGCTCGCCCTCAACTTGCCAGGCCGCAGCCAGGACGCTGGGCCACGCCCCCTCTCGCCTTTCCTGGGCAAACGCTCCGGGATAATATGTATATATATTGCTGCCCGATAAACGGGCTTTTCAGAGTGCCTGAGTGTTTGGTTTGATTAAAGCAACTCGGATGAATTCCAGCTTTTTGTCGCGTCCATTCTTCCGATCGACGTGGGAGCCCCAGCTCCTTCAATGTAACGCTATTCTTTTAGAGAGGCGCATACCATGTGTGCTGACGAGCTTTATTAAACCTTACTAATCATTTTCATTCGACTAATTCGATTTTTTGGGGTCCCTCATCATGAGTTATAACACTCGACCCAAACAATGCCAATGAAAATCTGATGCAACAAACCAGGGCAGTGTATACTCAGCAAAGGCCTACAGGACTGATTGCTAAAGCCGACCCGAAAACCAAAATGGCGGCTATATGATTTTGGCTGTGTGTCATGGTGGGTGAAATCAAGCGCCAAATGTGGGTAGGATCCCACATTTGGGATCCTACACAGCGCCAAATGTGGGTAAGCGCCAAATGTGGGTAGCTACTTCATTACTTGATGCAAGAAAATCCTATTGTAACTTCATTTTACATCTCACTGGACAAGAATGTCTTGAATGAACATGGAGAGGAAACGTCGAAAGATAAGGAAGGATTTATGATCAGGTGCACCTAGTGAAGCAGGACAAAGGAGTAGGGGCGAGGAACACCTCGGATTAGGGTTAGGGTTAGGGTTAGGGTTAGGATTAGGGTGAGGGTTAGGGTTGTTAGGGTTAGGGTTAGGGTTAGGGTTAGGGTTAGGTTGTGTTCAGGCATCACAGATATTTTTTTTTACAAACTTTTCAGTGCAGGAGGAGATTGTGAAAGCTTCAAATTACCTGTGCATTCTTATACCTTGATTCATATTCATGATGTCATTTCCTCCTATATAAAGTAAGGCAATTATCTGTGTGTATGTCTGCCAGTCTGAGTCTGATTTGGGGGCCAATCCCCACCAAAACGGGGGTATCCTGGGGCAGGTCATTGATACAAAATACCCCACCCGTCGGCCACTCCCCCGCTGCATGGAGCGGGTGTTTCTCCCAATATTATTAAAACAAAGCTCTCATCAATGTGTGTGCGTCTGATCATTATAGAACCGAATCAGGGGATATGACGTGCAATTTTAGCCTGTACATATGGAATAGTACACGTGGTTTACTCACTAACTCCTGCATAAGGGAGCGGCCATTGACATCACATTTCGCTCCCAGGAGGAGCGGATATTACTGGTGATGGTAATCGTCCATGGAATGGGAAAATGTGCCTTGTTTTTTTTTTCTCTTTTGTGGGACATCCTCTCAAACCACATAAAATTCACTGGTGTAAGAGTATTTGAGGGTGCTGGATCCAAATATGCATGTTGCCAAGGAATCACATCATTCATTTTAATTGCATTATATGATTGTTTTTTTCTTATGTACTTTATTGCTTTGTGCCTCGGATTTGATCTCAGTGGGACATCCTCTGAAACATGGAAATCGAGGTGCTGTATCATGACTATTGCCAAGCATTAAAATAGGCCCTTTTCATTCATTACGAGGCTGTTTACCACTTCGATTATTAAAGGTACACTGTAACAGTTATGTAAAGCAATTTGGTTACATGCAAGTTTGTACTGTTGGTATATTCAAGTATTAAGAGAACATCAGAAGGAAACCAAAACAATTTGTTTGCAAAGTGGTCAATGCAGCATCACCGAAATGATTGCGTATTGAAGTGATATCAATTGTTCGGGCTAAGTTCCTCTTTCCAGAGTGAAATAACACTTTGCTGTCTGTCGATACTGCAAGGCCTGCTGCTATTATGAAGCCATCTGTATCCGGACTTCTAATAATGACAGGACTCTTTGCTTCATATTGGCTAATTGGTCATTGTTTTTCTGCCAAAGCACAGCGTAGGAGTCTGGTGTCAGATTCTTCATGATTTGTCTTGAGCTCCGGCACTTCGTCAACTTCCAGCTTGCCAGATACACTACAGAAAGCATGGCGCTGTGGTCCGTGTGCTAAGTACACCTTGATACTCTTGAACTTCTCAGGGTCAGTGTTTGACCAGGTATCAAACAGGAACTGCACTAGTTCTTCTTTGTTGGGGCTGTTTTGTCATGAACGTTTTCCACTGGGAATGAATGGCTTGGTCTACACTTTCGATCTTAATCCGATGCATTCCTCCGGAAGCTCTCATCCCCCTTTTGCATTCTGTATGGAGACTGCCGGATAGCGATCTGTGATGATGTGGATTGAATCAGCGTAGATATTTGCAGCATGGTTACCACTTTGTTTAGAATAGAGCCTGCCAAATCACCAAAGATGGGAAGTGACTCGACCCTACTACTGAGCTCTTGAATAAGCACCATTCCATCTCCGATCCAGATACCTTTTCCTGGAATGGAGTCTATGACTGGTTATGGCTCCACAACAGACTCCAGATGTCGCATCAGGCTTGCTTTGTTTGTTTTTAACGATGCTGCCATTCTCATTTGCTAATGCCAATGGCCTTGTGTTGAGGCCATATTTCAGAAGCTCACTGAGGTCCACCTTTCTGTCCTTGGAAACTATTAACAATCTGGCAAATTGGCTTTCGTCTTGCTTGAGTAGGCTTTCTTTCTTGCTTTTTCCTGTGGATTCCTTTTTTGTCATGCGGGCGAATGTCTTAAGCTTGTGTTGCTTGATTGTAGAGTGCAGATCAACGAAGCCTCTCTCTCATGTACAACTCAGTTGACGTTTGGCCACGTGACTTTGCTGCAGTCATGTCCTTGGTTACCCCGTGAGTCACATTTACACCAGAGGAAATGTGTAGCTGATGCTGGCTAGTTTCGTCGAATGGGTTAACCATGCTCTCACTAGTGTCACAGACAGCATGCACATGTTCATTACCCTTGATGCGGCAGACTTGCAGATCCTTTTTTTTTTGTATTTCTTTAATTTTTTTAAGCAACTTTGGTTATGGTTTAAAATATTTTGACATCAAGTGCAAGGAGTATGCGTGGCAGCAAGTCTTAACTGTGTCAAAATATTATTATCAATATTGTTGCGGTTTTCAGAATAAAGGATGACCCTCCTCGTAGGTAGTTGCACCACAACATGTAGCTTCGCTTAGTTCAGTTCTTTCTTAGTAAATGTTAAGCAGTCTCCTTTCCTGTGTTAGTATGCGTTGAGCAGGCCAGTAAGTGTAGGCCTCGATTGGGCTAGAATGCCACGTGCTAGGCCTGGAACAAGTCTGGAAGGCCCAAGGGAGGAGCTGCAGTGGAGTGGCCGGTAAGCGGCGAGCAGCCAATCGGAGCTCAAGGGGAGTGGCTAACAACAGCAGCCAGAGGAGGGGCTTGGAACATTCGGGTAAGACTCTGGGGCGGGGCTATAAAACCCTGCCCCGGGCCCCCCGCCCGAGAGAGAGTGAACAAGGGGTCGAGTCAAGTGTGTCGAGAGAGTGAGAGGTGTGGTTGAGAGTCAAAGTGAGAGTGAGAGTAAGAAGTCAGAGTGTCGGAGAGTCAGACCCCAGTCAGAGTTTCTGTCCAAGAGGTCTGTGAACGAATGCTCTCTGCCCCCAGCTATCTCTGTGCACGAACTCTCCCTGTGCCCTGCGCTCTGCGGCTGTTAATCGCGCTTGCGAGGACGACCCCTCCCGGGCCACAGACGCACGATCTCCCTGCCTGAGCTCCCTGCACACGTGCCATGAACACTTCGAGGGCCACGCCCGGCGAGCTGTCTGGAGCGGACGGTGCCAAGGCACAATTAGAGCGCGTACTTTTCCTTCCTCCTTTTCCCGCGTGAGTGTGTGGGCCCTTGTCCGGGGATTAAGTAAGACTGACTAAGTATCTGCTCTGTGTCTCTTCTCTTTACCCTGATCACTGTATAAATTGTAAATAAACCTGTGTTCTTCCTTCCATTTGACCATGCACGTCATTTCACACCATTGGCCGAGCATCGCACGAATAAAACCGCTCAAATCGGGTTGAATAAGAATTAACGGCACGAGTCACGTGACACGCAAACCGCTCGGCATATCCGATTAGAGTGGCTCGTGCGAGGTCCAGTCCCCGTTCTCGTGGCAGCGTGTGTACCGAAGGTACATGGGGATTCGACCCGATACCCTTCCGCACGCTCGCTACGGGAGTGGCGGCTCGGCCTCGTGGACTCGAAGCTCGAAGGGGGAAAAGGGTTTAACCCCCCTCTGTACGTCGACAGGCTCGAGAGATCCGCAACAATATTTACATTTGAAAAATAGGTGGTTTGGCTCAGTGACGGACAGAAATGAATATTTTGGGTGGACATCCCTTGGTTTATAAATGGTGTTGGTGAATATAATCACTGTAAAAACACAGATTTTAATTTTGAATAAGCAAGGACATGGGGACATTTAATGGGAAGTATTGCTTTATCTCGACTCCAAGATAATCTCTTTGGACATGCTACTGCTCCTCTCTCAGAAATGGCTGAAGATGCAAAATCTAAAAACAGGTCATAGCAGTCTTCCTGGATAAATATTCAGTGATTTCTGATAATGGTCTGCTTGCCAAGCTCGCTGCCTGTGGTATATGAGGCCACCTTCATTCCTAGATTTCTGACTTCCTCCACTCGAGCAGTCAACGCATTGTTATCAATAGAAGGCTCCTCTCTTAGTGGAAGTATCTTGCAGTATATCTTGGGCCATCTTGGTCCTCATCTACATAAAAGACCTCTCCAAAGCTCTGGAAAACCCTCTCTTCCATTTTTGCAGATGACCCTACATTGTGTTATATAGTACCCCCATCCCACTTACAGGTGAAGGCAGCTGTGTCTTTCTCTCTGCTGATCTGGAATTGATTAGATCTGCTCATCTCGTAAATTGAGCGTGTCTTTCAATCCTGGAAATTCTAAAAGAACATTTTATGGACACAGCACAAGGTTGTAAACAGAGGGCAAACACGTCTTGAAAACTGTGAGGGACAAAAGAAACCACCTTTACCATGCATCATTTGGCTCAACCAAAAACAAGCTCTGGGAAGATATTTGTTTGAATGAAACAACTCGAGGGAAACACCCAAGGGCAGAGTTTCCAAACGACTGTGCACGATATGATGGCAAAGAATATTGCTTAATTTATAGTTCATCCGAGCACCTCAAAAAGATTAAGAAACTGCAATAAAAGGCTGTTTATCTTTCCTCCAAGGCTCTGCAAGGGGTTTGGATTACGCGCAAGACAAGCACATTATCACTACTAGCAACGGTACCCGCCCTATGGGCGGGGCTTCAATTGGGAGGCCCAAATGAAAAGGTAAAATATGAGAAATTGAAGGCTTTTTTTATTTTAAACGATTTATATAAACATCCGTTAAATCATATCACACGCAAATCATCAAAATCTAAACAGTATTTGTAGAATTTCAATAAAAGTCACATCACTGTTCATATCAGTAAATATTATTCCATCGTGTTTGGAAAAACTGGAAAATTGGAAGATTGGAAAAATTGGAAAAACAATATAGCCTATTTTACTCCAGGTGGGCCCAGGATTACCCACCCAAAATTTCGTTGCAATCGGTTCAGCCGTTTTTGCGGTACCTGGGAACAGACGGACAGGCGGACATTTGGTGAATTATAGTAAGATATACTTTCACATGCGCTACAAAGACATCTATATCATAAGATCAAATGTTTGTGTCTCCGTTTTGCATCTCCTCCCAAACCACTGGGCACACAAATTTGAAAATGGAACCACCAACGTCCAAAATAACTGACTTGGACAAAAACATTACCATTATTCACATCAATATCGATAAATGCCCAGCCAAATGAAGGGTATGCAATTTGTGGACAAGTGAGTATGTAATAGGCAGATATTTGACAAGTTTGCCAATATAAGTACTTGGGATGTCCATAAGCATTTCCTCTCCGAGGTTTCAGCACATCCGTATGTAGTAAATGGACTCACAAGGAACTTGGGCGCAGGAGGGGTCCATCCAACCTGTGCTCCATCGACATAACATTAGGTCAATCCAACAGTTTATCAACTTGAATTCACTGGGGGTGAGAATGAGAACAGTGGGGCAAGCACAGACCTTATTACCTGGGTGTTTACCTGAATAAGGCCAAATAAAACAATTACTAGTTGATCGGCACCGCCCACTTCTTTTTTTGATGCTGCCTCCTTTATTAATTATTTATTATTTCGTCAAACATACTGAAAAAATTCCATATCTTGCACCATTCTTTGAATCGATAATTTTCCTGATGTACATCCTGAGTTTTTATCACTTCCACCGAGCTGCAGCGCTGTTAGCTGTACTGTCACTTTCCATTCACTGTCCTGACATATCATATGCGTTATATGCGAGAAATACTGATCTGTGTACATGTCTGCGGCCGTAAGTTACATATCAGCCGCTGTAGTAAAATTTAGACACGCTTCCGATTAAAATGATGCAAAATACGACTGGTTTTAAAACTACCAAATTGCGCAACTAATGTAGTCTTTGGTATTTTGTCATCTTTCTAATGTTATCCCTTTTACGCCGCACCCAGTGACCCGATGCCCACGGCACTAATGGATTTACGATCTACGAACCGCGCTCTTTGTTTATCACGTACAGACACACTCGAAAAATCTGAATTACCCGACCTTGGGGCCCAAAAGCATCCGATTAACTGCCGATACGACGCCATCGTATTGGCGTCTGCTGGGCGAAGGCGAAGCAAGCCGTCCGCTGATTGGACAGGTGAAGGCGAAAGCAAGCCGTCCACTGAGTGGACAATCCAGAGCATGCATTTGTGCCGGTGTCGGCGATCGTTGTTCATATACGCACTCTTCATTCTCATCTTTCTTCCTAACTCTTACTCGGACAAGCAAATCCCCTATGCCATCCATAATGGTACACTCTATCCATACACCACATCCTCCCTTCCGTGGATGTTCCACGGGTTTCGGCTAGTATATTTATATTTGTATAGAACTGTGGATTGTATTTTTAATTGGCCTAGTGAGTGTGTATAGGTGATGTGTCGGGTCTATGACCCACGTCATATTTGTTTGTGGGTACAAAACTGACATGTCTGGTACATGACATGACATTTTTTTGGGGATAGACAGGGATTGGGGAGGAAAAAAGAAAACTGGTGTTTCGAATACTTGATTTGAATTTTTTGGAGGGGAATGAGGGGGATGGGGGGGAGGGGGGCGGGAGAGAAGAGTTTAAAAAAGCATGCCATATACATGGTGGCCATTTAGAAAAAAATAAAATAGCTAGAACTGCCACTTTATAACTGCTGGCAGTGATGGCCGGTTTTTTGTCGCCTTCCCGCGTACATTCAACCCCGCTTTCATTGGACACGCGTTGATACAACCCCACTTTGATACAACCCTGCTTTGATACAACCCCGCTTTGATACAACCCCGCTTTCATTCAACCCCGCTTTCATACAACCCCGCTTTCATACAACCCCGCTTTCATACAACCCCGCTTTCATACAACCCCGCTTTGATACAACCCCGCTTTCATACAACCCCGCTTTCATACAACCCCGCTTTCATACAACCCCGCTTTCATACAACCCCGCTTTCATACAACGCCGCTTTAATACAACCCCGCTTTCATACAACCCCGCTTTCATACAACCCCGCTTTCATACAACCCCGCTTTCATACAACCCCGCTTTCATACAACGCCGCTTTAATACAACCCCGCTTTCATACAACCCCGCTTTCATACAACCCCCGCTTTCATACAACCCCGCTTTCATACAACCCCGCTTTCATACAACCCAGCTTTCATACAACCCTGCTTTCATACAACCCCGCTTTCATACAACCTCGCTTTCATACAACCCCGCTTTCATACAACCCCGCTTTCATACAACCCCGCTTTCATACAACCCCGCTTTCATACAACCCTGCTTTCATACAACGCCGCTTTAATACAACCCCGCTTTCATACAACCCCGCTTTCATACAACCCCACTTTCATACAACCCCGCTTTCATACAACCCCGCTTTCATACAAGCCCGCTTTCATACAACCCCGCTTTCATACAACCCCGCTTTCATACAACCCCGCTTTCATACAACCCCGCTTTGATACAACCCCGCTTTCATACAACCCCACTTTGATACAACCCCGCTTTCATACAACCCCGCTTTGATACAACCTGCTTCCATACAACCCCACTTTGATACAACCCCGCTTTCATACAACCCCACTTTGATACAACCCCACTTTGATACAACCCCGCTTTCATACAACCCCGCTTTGATACAAACACGCTTTCATACAACCCTGCTTTCATACGACCCCACTCTGATACAACCCTGCTTTCATACAACCCCACTTTGATACAACCCCACTTTGATACAACCCCACTTTGATACAACCCCGCTTTGATACAAACACGCTTTCATACAACCCCGCTTTCATACAACCCCACTTTGATACAAACACGCTTTCATACAACCCCGCTTTCATACAACCCCACTTTGATACAACCCCACTTTGATACAACCCCGCTTTGATACAACCCCGCTTTGATACAAACACGCTTTCATACAACCCTGCTTTCATACGACCCCACTCTGATATAACCCTGCTTTCATACAACCCCACTTTCATCATAATTAATGCTACACCGAAAATTCACATGGCTGAAGAAGATAAAAAGTAGAGTTACTTCTTTTTCACACAATAACAACTTCAACCCTCCCAACCGGATTTCCGTTTAATTATTTATCACTGTCAAACCATGTGACATATCGCAAATTCCAAAAGGGAGTATTAGCAATCAGACATGAGGAACATGATTGTAAAGTTTCCACTCGATAGGATCAAAAATGAGGGAGGAGATAGGTTTTAAAGGTTTATGCTTCAAAGCAACATTGCTCCCAAACCATGTGACCTACGACGTCACAGACGCTGACCTTTTTGTTTGTCATGGGTATACATTCATGCATGCAAAGTTTGGGCTCGATCTGTTCAACCGTTTTGGAGGAAAGGGTTTTTTTGTGGTTTTTAAGGCTTTTATCTTAAAACAATATAGCAACTGAACCACGTGACCCATTACGTCATAATTATTGTTTTCTCCATCAATCTATCCCCAGAGGATGCTCAAGAAATTTCATCCTGATCGAATGAAGTTTCTTTACTTGGCAAATTATGACGTCATAATGAAGGCACCTATGACATCATCATTCACATGGGTTGTTCTCCATGCAGAGTTCTTTATAATGAGACGTCTCATTTTTTTCTGTGCAGCTGTTTTTGAGATATAGAGGTGCAATTTTTTCGTTTTTTTCCAAGATGGCGCCTGTACCACACGACCGATGATGCCATAATTAACATTAAACTATTCTACAGACCGAGCCGCTCCGATGGTGAAATTTTCCCGTCCAACGATTGCAGAGAAAATGATTTTTTTTAATTAAAAAATTAACCTGAACTAGAACAATGCGACTGTGTCGCCAATATGCCTCCACGTAGTCCCACAACGGGTAGATGCCATCACTCTGCATATGTATGGGTAGTGGATCACGTTTGTGAAGTTTCATGTTGATCAGATAAGGTTCGTTTTTCAATCCAATATGGCTGCCAAACCATGTGACCTATGATGTCATAAATTTAATATTTCAATACAAATGGGTCATAGATCATGTGCATGCAATTTCAGATTTTTAGGATAAGGAATTCGATTTAAAAAAACATTTTTGGCTGGTATACCACTTCACCTATGTTGTCATCATTATCATGCTTTTGTTCCCCATTGGGAGTACTTGACAATGTGAGAAGTTTCAAATTTTTCCATTCAGAGGTTTCCGTGAAATAATTTTTTAATTATTTGCTTTTAATCCAAGATGGCTGCCATACCACGTGAGCTATGACGTCACAATTATCGTAAAAAATATTCTGCATGGGTGTCACTCCTACCCTGAAAGTTTCGTCTCAATTGGACATATGGTTGCTGAGAAAAACGAGGTTTAGCCCGTACGGACAGACAGATGGACAACCCGAAAACATAATGGCTCCGGCGACGCGGCGGAGGCATAAAAACCGCAGGGCCAGAATCTGTGACATGGCCTGAGAAGCTCATGCAGAGTTTCTTCTTCTTCACACGATTTCAACTTCTAACCCCCAGACCGTACAACCAATCATCTTGATATTTTACACACTTGTTCCCTCCCCTTCATGACTTCTACTTTATTATAAAGTTTCACGTCGATCAATAAAGCGGTTGAAGAGATAAAAAAAAAATTAAAAGATTTTCGTTAAATTTTCGTTCAAGAAGTATCGCTGCCCAATCCATGTGAGCTATCTCAAATTCCAAAAGGGCATTTTAGCATGCCGACATGGGGAACATAATGGTGACCTTTCCATTCGATATATTCAAAAATGAAGGAGGAGCTAGGTTTTAAAAGTTTATGCTTCAATACGTCATAGCTCCTACACCATGTGACTTATGACGTCATGGTACATAGAGCTTTTGGAGATTATAGAGGTGCAAATCTTTTCGGTTTTTCCAAGATGGCACCTGTACCACATGACCGATGACATCATATTTACCATTAAAGCATTGTACAGGCCGAGTTTCTCCTATGGTGAAAATTTCCTGTCAATTGGTCCAACGACTGCAGAGAAAATGATTTTTAAAGGAAATAAATCCGAAAAATGGCAGTGCCACAATCAGTCACATTGCCTGACAAGAAAAAGTGTTGCGTTTCTTCTTCTTCCAACAATAATGACTTCTGGCTTCCAGACCGTACAACCAATCATGTTGAAATTTTAAACTCTTATTCAACTTGATGAGAGCTACATTTATACTTTGAAGTTTCATGTCGATCAATTCAGTGGTTCAAGAGATAGGTTTTTAAGATTCTCATTCAATTATCTATTGCTGCCAAACCATGTGACTTGATGCAAATTCCAAAAGATCATTTGAGCTTCCCTACATGGGGAGTCATAACTCCTAAACAATGTGACCTATGACGTCATGATCGTTGAACTGTTTGTTCGTCTTGGGCATGCGATAATGCATGCCAGATTTGGGCTCGATCTGTTCAGCGGTTTTGGAGAAAAAGGATTTTAGTGTGGGGAAGGGGGGGGGGGTGTGGAAGGGGCGGAAGAATAAGAAAAACAAGAAAGAGCAATCATAGACTGCAGACCCTCGCCAGGACGTGTTTTCAGTGGTTTTCAAGTCTTTTGTGTTAAAACAAATATGGCGGCCGAACCACGTGACTGATGACGTCATCATTTTTTTTTTCTCCACCAATTTATCCCGAGATGATGCTCAAGAAATTTCATCTTGATCGGATGACGTTTTGTACTTGCCGAATTATGACGTCATAATGGAGGCACCTATGACATCATCATTAACATATGTTATTCCACATGGAGAGCTCTTTACAATGAGCCAAGTCTTTTTTTTTTTCTATGCAGCGCTTTCAGAGATATGGAGGTGCAATTTTTTCGGTTTTTCCAAGATGGCGGCCGAACCACGTAACTGATGACGTCATAATTATAATTTAAACTTTCCACAGGTGCAGTTGCACCTATGGTGAAAATTTCCTGTCAATCGGACCAACGGTTGCAGAGAAAATCATATTTATTCTGTGCGGACAAACAAATAAACAGACAAACAAAAACAAACGGGTAAAATGCAATATCCTCTCCTCTGGCGAGGGTAACAACAGCTATTCCTCTGCATTGTATATGTAGAAGAAACCTAATAATTAAAAGGGCCTCCTTCCTTTTTTAAAATTTTTTATATCCCAACAATCAACTGGTATTTTGGTTTTATTTGGCCTAATAAGTACCAGTGTCTGGGTGACATTTTTGCATCTCCTCCCAAACACCTGGTCACACAAACTTGAAAATGGCATCACATTAGTCACGAAAGATCCAGGCAGTGCAGGGTCACAAAAATTTTTTATTGGAAGTGAAGTAGGAAATGAGCACCAGGTATCCCGGATATGTGGTCTTTGTTATCACAAGATCAAGGATGTTACTCGTGCTTAGTCCCTCTCTATACCTAATGAGTGATGGACTCTTCAACGAGTTGATGCATGAAGGCTTTCTACAGAGCATTCAAGTTCAAGAACCTGTGCGCTGTATAATCATGTGCACTGTTTACATGGTAGCTTTTCCACACAATTTCAGGAATATTTAAACTCTCCCACTATGACGAAGAATGATTCGGACGAATAATATTTTAGAGGCATAACATTAATAATACGTATTATTACGTACTTTATTCAAATGATTGTCCGTGCTCGTGTTGGGCGTCAATGGTGTGAATTTGACGGGGTTCGAAGCGCCGCCCTCCCGGAGTCCCAGACTCACATCCGACGCTACAACATAACCATTTCGTGGTGCTCGGTATAAATAAACTGGCTTCACATCCGTAAAGTGTTGTTTGTAAAGTTAATCTATCGCGTTTAGTATTATTCAGCAATGACGGCGAGGGGAAAGCGTAAAAATATATTATATAAATATTGCGTGACGTCACCACAAGAGGCGGAGCACCGCGGGCATTTCGCCCCCTTTAACCGCATCCCATCACACGAACAAAGAACGCTCATTTCATTGCCTGATATTATTATTATTATTATTATTATGACATAGCACAGTTTTATTTAAAATAAGCACAGAACGCAAACATTACATAGACATGAAAACCAAAAGTTTGAGCAGGAAATGTATTTGTCCAAACGGTATATGGTGACGTCACATCAATCAGCCAATAGACGCTGCCTAATTAACATAAACGGCTTCAGGTTCGCACGATACTTTTTCTTTAAATCACAAGAATACAAGATCAGCAGTTAAATAAAAGAAATAAAGTTAAATAATACGCATATTCCTCAATCGCAGTTTTGATGTTGGTGCCAATCCGATGGAACATTGCCTGAAGTTTAACTATGTGATCACCAGGCATGAACGCGGGTGCACGGAGCATGTACTCCACGGTCACACTGAAGGGATTCATAAAAAGGGCATTTGCTGTGAGTAGCACGGGTCGCTCGCTTCGGCTGGCGGTTCGCGGAATCGCTATCAAAAGATTCCGAATGCAGAATTTGTGAAATCGGCGGCTGCTGGTGATCATTGGTTGAGTCCCGGTGCTGCCACCTATTGATCAAAGAAAGGACATTGCTGCACAGATGTGTGTATCTGCCATTGACAAGCAGCTTATTTAGTTCAGAGCGTTGAAGCTAGGCAGAGCAACGGAGTGCTTGGGATCTCTTAGCATGGCGGTCTCCATGGAAACAATGCCATCGTGGTACTCCACTCCACGCCGACAATTTTCAGTTTTACTCGTTCATCGTGTGACAACTTCCCCCAAACAAATTGATTGTTAGCAGCGGCTAGAGAGTACAAGGAAGAGAGAAATCATACTAAAATACGCCATGTGTCTGTCCGTCTATCTGATGAATTTTTGATGCCAATAAATTCCGTCCTTACTTATCCAATCTCAACAAAACTTGACAGGATGACCAAGGGTTACATAATGAAGGTTGAGGCGCATTCATTTGCCACCCCCATCCCCAAGGGGTTTTCTCCCCCGAGAGGGTTTTCCCCACCATTGCCCTCAATGGGTTGCGTGTTGAGGTGTATAGCTGTAGCGACCCATGGGTCCCCCAAAGCTCGAGACCAGCAACAGAATCTCCTGGCCCAAGCCGGTGACGTAACCGGCGGCCAAACCGCGGCGCCGAGGTTATAATCCTTTGCACCTGTCGGTCACATGACCACCAAAGCGTGCCTCGCCTGAGAGGCGTGGCTTTGGTTCTGATGTATGCTTTTTGGTTTGGATATATATATGCGAACCCGATAAACGGGCTTGCAGAGTTCCCGAGATGATTATTCAATAAACATCTTCTCGGACGAGTTTGTGTCTTGTCCGTCACTTCGTCCGTCTCAAGCAGGAGCGCTGCTCCTTCCTAGCCGTATTAAGTTAGCTTAATCGTGGCGTTTGTCCAAAGAAGAAGATTAACCCTCTGAAGTCTACTATTATTATTATTATACCCTCTGGAGTCTACTATTATTATACCCTCTGGAGTCTACTATTATTATTATTACTAGAGAGATACCTGTGCTACGCACGGGTGGGACGCCAGAAGCAAACAGGCAATGCAGATACGGCGAATGCTAAAGCATGAAACCAATAAATTCCACATTCCTGTAGCATCTTCAGTCGCACGTCAGACATGGACAGCAAGTTCGTGAAGGACTTCCATGAAAAACGTATCCGTTCGCAAACAAACGGGTACGTTCACGTATAGAAACATCGATCGTGGGACCGTGGCGAATCTGCATATGGCGATCCGCGAAGTTCACGTTCAGAAAGTAGAAACCATCACTGGCATGTCGTCATTCACTTGAAATCTCTTTTTTCATTCCAAACAACATAACTCTAATTAATCACAAAATAAACTTTTAACAACATTGTTAATGTTTCCTTCATTGTAAAAACTTCCAAATCAACAGTTAAAAGAATTTTGAGCCAATAGGTGTTTCGGCCTTGGCAAGATCGATGGAGACTGCGATCTGTTAGTACATACACCGCCCAAATAGCTATGTGGAATTCTCTCATGTAGAGATTAAACTCACGTCGTTTGAACTTTGGCCGAGGTCATTATTTACTTTTAATGATGTTTATATACGAATGATTTTAATGATGTTTATATTGGCTTTGGGTCATCCTTTCCGCATATCTCGTGGGATTGTAAGTTCAAGGATTCGTTCGAGGTTCAAGGTTCGTGGGATTGTCAGTATGTAAGATTGTTGTTGTCCGAGTTCGATCGGTGCAGCCGTGCAGCGATCGGTTCAGCAGTTTTTACGGTACCTTCGAACAGACAGACGGACGGACGGACATTTGGTGAATTATAGTAAGATTATATATTATGCACATCGAATCCAGGAGGCGGTAATTGCGCGGTAAATTTGAATGCGGTTAGAGCCGATAAATTCGGCTTGTAGACATTTCGGCGCATGCGTGAAGCCGATAGAATCGGCTTGGACTCCAGAGGGTTAATTGTGGCGTTTATCCAAAGAAGAAGATTAATTGTGGCGTTTGTCCAAAGAAGAAGATTAATCGTGGCGTTTGTCCAAAGAAGAAGATTAATCGTGGCGTTTCTCCAAAGAAGAAGATTAATCGTGGCGTTTCTCCAAAGAAGAATATTAATCGTGGCGTTTGTCCAAAGAAGAAGATTAATCGTAGCTTTTGTCCAAAGAAGCTTAATCGTGGCGTTTTTCCAAAGATGCTTTTAATAACAAAATTAATGAAAATCGCATCTTCTTACTATAATTCACCAAATGTCCGTCCGTCCGTCTGTCTGTCTGTCTGTCTGTTCGAAGGTACCGTAAAAACTGCTAAACCGATCGCAACGATATTTTGGGTGGATAATCCTGGGATCCCCAGGAGTAAAATATGCCAATTAGTTTTCCCCAATTTCAGCTTTAGTCTCCAGCATTCTCAAGTTTGGACTCTCGCATAACATTCGCGTTTGCATAACGTTCATTGTTCTCATTGCAACGATGTTGTTTTCCCGGGTGCCGCACAAATGGCTGCACCGATCACTGCACAGCTGCACCGACCGGGCTCAGTGACCTCGGACAAAGACCTTTTATAAGGACACGGGTTGAATCCCTGCTTGAGAAATTCCATCCCCCTCGCCACCATCACGGCCGTCTCTCCAACTCAATCCCACGAGATATGCGGAAAGGACGACCCAAAACCAATATAAACATCATTCATATATAAGTATCATTAAAAGTAAATAATGACTTCGGCGAAAGTTGAAACGCCGTTTAATCTCCACATGAAAGAATTACACATAGCTATTTGGGCGGTGTATACGCTAACAGATCGCTGTCTCCATCGATCTTGCCAAGGCCGTAACACCTATCGGCTCAAAATCCTTTCAACTGTTGATTTGGTACAGTTACACGTATCGGGAATTTGGTACACGTATCGGGATTATCGATTAAGACGATTATCGATTACACGATTATCACGATAAGATTACACGATTATTGATCACGATCACGATCACAGTGTATCGATCACGATGGAATAATATTTACCGATATGAACAGTGATGTGGCTTTTATTGAAATTCTACAAACACCGTTTAGATTTTTATGATTTGCGTGTGATATGATTTAACGGATGTTTATATGAATCGTTTAAAATAAATAAAAACCTTCACTTTCTGATATTTTTCCTTTTCATTTGGGCTTTCCAATTGAAGCACCGCCCATTGGGCGGGTACCGTTGCTAGTAGTGATAATGTTATGACAAAACAATATTAATACAAATAATGTCCCACTTACCCAAGGCGTTTTTACTGCAGTGATAACGTGTATAAATAGCTTATAGTTATAATGGCCTTTCCGTGTGATCAAAAGTTTCTATAGGAAGGAAAAATATTATGAACCACAAACACGTATGATTAGCTTTTTAAACAGTCGCTAATGCTCTTGATAACACTAAATGAAGAAATTTGGAGGAATCCCGACATCTGTGAAGGTTTACTTACAGAACTGAGTGAAGATCTACTGTACTCTATATAACCCACAAATGTGTTAACATGGCCCTTTCTGCCGCGACTGTGGCATTTTTCGTAGCGAACTTTTGAAACTCGCTCCTGCTTTTTAATACGAAACAAAGGGAGGAAGACCGGGATGTGCTCATTTACCAAGCAGTTAGCTTGCGCTTGCCAAGCCAGCCGTTCCTTAACGGTTTTGAATTGAGTACTTGCTCGAATGCTTAAACGACTTGGCGATCGCTCCACAAGAAACCTGGTAAATGAACACACACCCAATGTTCTTGAGACCCGACCATAGAGACTGTAATCTATATACCCCAAAGAGGAATGACCCTTCCTGCCGCTCCCGTAGTAAAGATAATTAATGGGTCAGGGGGAAACCACTGCCAAGCTCATCTATACATCTACCACTGAATTTTTTTTTGGGGGGGGGGGGGGGGGGGGATGTACATGATTGTCGATATAGCAAGCTGCTTGCTAATGGAACACCCAGGTTCGCACTCGCTCCGTCTGCCACGGTGTGAATTGTGCACGAAAATAATGTGACGAGTCAAGGTTTCGAAACACGTCGCGTGGTCCTTCGTAAACGCTGACTATGTATATGTGACGTCATGCCCAACAAGCAATAAAAATAAATTACTCCGAGATATCCTCCCGGACCCACTTCGTGTGGAGTCTGCACACGTGGCAGAACAATGGACCACTGATGTCACGCGGGTGTCAAAGGGTATCAATTCCCAGAGCAAACAAAACTTGTAATTTGTCAAATCAGTGTTGTAACCAAATAGAAAAATATAGAGCAATGCGACGCGTTTTGTGGAATTAAAAGTGAAAGAAAAAAGGACTGGTTCGTGTTTATCAATTCCCCATAATCAGCAGACGTTAAAGATTGATTTGTATAACGAGTTCGTTCGTGGGTGCAAGTCCATATTTTGGGCATCGCTGTTGGATACGAGACAAATCGATTGAAAATGCAAAGGTTACCAGAGGCAACTTATTTAGTGAGTGACGTCACATAGCGTGACATGGGTTGATGTGACATAGCACTCGGGTAAAGAGGTTCATTATTTAAATAAATAAAAAACCACCAGGTAAACAGTTTCTATCGCACTGATGGGACGGATCTGTAACCAACTCATTTCGTCCTTGACAGACCCATCCTTTTCACCAATTTTCGTCCGAAATCATCCACAACTTTGAGATATCCTGTTCACAAACAGACAGGGGTGAAAAAAAAAATATATATATATATATAACCTCCGGCCACTTGTTAAGCGAACGAGAATGGTATTGGGTATTAGGGTGGATTGAACTATTCCCATTTAATCATGAGATGGCCAAGGAAACAGACAAAAAAAAAAAGAAAAAAAAAGGTCTAATGCCCAAACAAAAGTCGTTTTTCCTATGTTCTTTGAAAGGAGCCTCGTCATAATTGCTAAGGTAACCAGAACCTGCACACCATTTTACTTTGGAATTTTTGTACAAGTATGGATGATGTTAATCTTATTTATGGTCGATCAATGTAGTAGATTTAAGAATTCTTTGATCCGGATCTTCACCAAAATCGAATCGATTAGGCCTCGTCACACACTCAAACTGTCCACCAAGTTTCGTCCAAAACTTCGAGACATATTATTCACAAACAGACAGGGGGTGAAAACCTCCATGCACCTCTGCTTGGTAACTCGATGCCCACATTCCATGTTCAAATACCGACTGTCCTTGAAACATATCGATACTAATCTTGAATCTGCATGGAATAGATGTACAAGTTCCTTATTCAATCCATAGAAAAACAGATGTTGAATAATGAGGGTCAACGTCTCGTGACGCCGATTCTAGAGCTTCGTGACCATCTGCAAGTGAAAACCGAAGGAGTTGGTACGAGAGACAGCTTTGGAGACATCCATATCGAAGCCAATCTTCTCCCAATGGAGGATTTACCAGGTGCCACGACGCAAAAAGCGAAGAGGCCAGTGAATAGAGCAGACAACAACAGTGAACAAAGCCAACAAATCTGAACCTTTGCTCTTTGTAGATTTCCATGGACTTTGCTCAGATTTCCAGCACGATAGAGTATCTTCATGCAGAGCACCAGGCAAGCTCTATATAAGGCTCGTCTGAGTGCAGACGACATCGACACAGCCAGCGAGAGACAAAGGTGTGTACTGACGGAATGTTTTTTTCTACCTTTTCTATAGACGAGCACATGCTTAACTGTCATATCGATCGATTCCTTCGAACATGCAAATGTTTGCATCATGCTCTGTGAATTTGTTGGTGTATTCCGAACCAAGTAAATGACGTGTTTGCAGTCAGACACACCAGGCCCAAGATGCATTGTTTGAAGCTGATCGCGTTGCTGGTCGTCATTTGTGCCGTTCAAGGTAAGGGGATTGTTATGTTATTCCACCAAAATCTCTCACCTTTCGACCGAAATTATTCACTTTTATAAAATAAATTCATCATTTTTTGAACCCCTTTCTGAACTTGATGACCCCATCTCTTCCCTGCCCGCCCAACAGCGTACCCTTACGCAAGCGATGAGGGTTTGGGCTATTTCCAAAACCTCTTTGAGCAAGTTAAAGAGCTGCCAGTATTCAGCCAAGTCATGTGAGTTAACCAAACAGGAGGGAAGACAACCCCCGTCCCCCAAAACAAATCATTCGTAGAGCGTGACACTTTCGGATTTCAATGTATTGTAATTAGAAATAAGGATTTTTTTAAATGCCATTAAAGAATAATGGAAGACTGGTATGAATCACGAAGTTTAGTTGCATCCTGTGTCAGCGGACAGATAGATAAATTGATGACACCAACAGAATGTTACTTGTATGCCAACGACTATAGTAAGCCGATGTTGGGACGTTAACCGTTTATCAAGAAAAAGAGAATTACAAGCACCCAGAACATCCGCCCCCCCCGATTCCCATGTCGGTTAGCATTTTTTGATCGACTTTGTCGTTTCCATCCATTGTTGAAGACGAGCATAAATCAACATTTCGTTTTACTTGTTTGGCCTCCTCCCACCCAGGTCCATGGCTGAAACAACTGTCGGTTACGTGAAGCCATACGTCGATATCATGCAGGACCAGATGCAGCAGGTGGCGAAAAAATACCTTTATGGCTTTTAAAGAGTAACTGCTCTGCCAAGGAAAATGAAATATTGCATTTTGTGTCCACCAACTTGTAACTGCCAGGAAAGAACACCCATGTCCACTTGGGTTTATGTCCTGCATGTTACTCAAGCTCCTGCATGAGCTTTGGATCACTGTAAAATAAATACATCAAAATAAACACCATTTGTGTCATGTCTCACATTGCATAAAAGACAAAACTTGCAGCTTTTGGTTTATTCAACTGATGGAAGGCAAGGCAAACGCTCTTACAAAACAAACTCAGCCAAGATGGAATCATTTCAGCAGGCACGGCTTGGCCAAATACAGTGAGCAACGTTGCAACTTCCCAAACCTATCAATGGTTTATCCTTCGCTAAAGGCAAAAAAAAAAAAAAAAAAAATTCTTGCTGCACACTCACGACGTTAAAATTTCAAATCTGTGGTTCAAATGTGACGGATGAAACTAAAAGCCCAATTGCAACTGCCAGTGCAGATACCGAGGGCAATTTTGGGGTTTCCAAAAGGCTCGCTTCGTGTACGAAGTAGTTTGCAACATAACTGGCAGAACCCCCAAAATGGCTCTTCATTATTTTGGTTTGAGAAAACCCTTCCAAAAGTAAAGTACTGACGAGAGTGCAAGAATGCTTTACACTACCGAATCCACTGCCGAAGCAATTTGCAGAAATCCGTGTGTAGAGTGCAGCAAAGCGTTACGACTGGAAAGAATTACCCACCAATGAGGCGAGACATATTGCATTAAAGGTATCTCTGCACTATCAATAGAGTGCAGGGTTCATTCTTCAGCAATCCCTTCACCAAAACATACCAGGATTTACTTGTGCACAACTCCAAACCCACCCTCCCCCCCAACCCACCAAAAAGTTTACACCTGCCAATTAAAATAAATGGATTTAATTTTGGTAAAGGGATTTCTTCGATCAAGCATCAAAACCTAACCCATAAACCCACCCACAGCTGCATCTCAAGACAGCCAAATATTAACCCTTCCCACCACAACCACCCGAAAGCACCACAATTCAAGCCAACTCTAATTTATCGGAGTGGAAACACACTCGTCATGTACAGAGCAAAGGCCGGTACTACAAGTTGGGCTCATGAAGTTACAGATGACTCGATAAATTGCCAAATGCCCAAAAACGCAACAACTCGTTGCAAATCTCGCAAGGTGGCCTCGCCACTAAAGTGGTGGCACCATTTTACAGCCAGGATTAGAATAGAGCCGTATAACTATTGGGCGTGTCACAGCGGCTGGCTGTAGCCAAAGTTTGGTCCAAACCAACAATGGCGGCGACAAAGTAATTTAGAGCAAATAGTCAATTGGTAACAAATTTGAAACGGGATAATGTCAATTATGCAAACCACCCCCCAAAATGGCCTACCCTCAAAATACGAAAAAGTGCACTTCAAAATATACCAAGACCAGTCAAATAACTGCGAATTTAGAGAAATGAGAACAAGCTCAATCCATTACAATATGCCACTTAATAGGCCAGATTAAATTTCAAGTTTCCATGAGTTTGTTACATTTCAGTATCCAGGTTCACATTGTTGGCAGTCAAATGTCCCACGAGCCGATGACAATTTGAACTCTCCAACTAATATAGTGCACCTCGTAATCCTGTATGGAGGCATTAATGTGCAACAAAGGCATCCCTCATGTGACATAGGCCTCTTGAGTAACTTGAGGCAGGACAACATGACAAAGGGAGTATAGGGGGGGGGGGGGGGCAGGGGAAGACAGTGGGAGGTTCGGTTTGGGTGGCAAATAAAATGAAATAAAATGTGGGGAGGAAGAAAAGGATAGGAATGGTCAATAGGAGTGAAGGTTAACAGGAGGAGGGGGAGGGTGGTGGGGGAAGAAGGAAAAAATAAGGATTGGATAATAAAAAAAAAGAAAAAAAAAAAGGTTGCATTTCAAACAAAACAAAAAAGAAAATGATGCATTACTAGTCTAGAATTTAACACCTTCAATTTTCAAGGTGGGATAATGGACATCACGATCCTATCGTTTAAATGCTCAATTGAAATCATATCGAAATTGTATAAATACTGAAAACTCAAAAGTACAAGTCAATTTTGGTAAGCATTTTCACCATCGAGGGACAAAAACAAATTCAAAAAAAAAAACAAAAATAAAAATAATAAAAATAGACTACTTCTGTGCCATAAAAGCCGACACCATGGATGTGACACACAGACAAAAACAGACAGACAAAACAAGAGGTAAACACCTCAAGGAACAAAACTAGAGGTTGTCATTTTGATGAAAACGAGCCAAAAAGTAAAAATAAAACAAGTCAGACAACCAGACAAAGGTGTATGTATGTATGTATGTATGTATGTATGTATGTGCACGCATGCATGGAGCATGTGGGTGTGGAGAGGGGGAAAAAAAAAGACCAAAAAAAATATATATATATTTATATATATATATATATATATATGAATGTAGGGGAGGGCAGAAGGATAGACAGCGATAGCTGCCAGCTTGGCATTTACAAAATATGGAACAAACAGCCAGTCATCAAAAATGCTTGGCCAGAAATCTTGAGTCCATGCCCTCAGATAAAAAGCACAAATTGTTGGCAGGGCATCCAAAGCCAAGAGTTACCTTTTCATCTATAGAATTGCACTCGTGTTATTCACCTTGGAAGGGGTGGAGGGGGGGGGGGCGGGGAGGAGGAGGAGGAGGAGGAGGAGGAGGAGGAGGAGGAGGAGGAGGAGGAGGAGGAGGTAGAGGGAGGAGGAAATAAAGCAACTTGCTGGCAGCTTCTTTTTTGCAGTTGTCCCACGCTTCGTCTCCATAGAACAAAAGTTCAGAGCTATGTACAGAGCTAGGAATTATACAATATTTACAGAAAAGGAGGGCAAGAGGCAGCCTCAGGTAAGGGAGTAGCAATCTTTTGTTTCTGGAAGCATGGCTTCATTCCAAGGAAAAAACAAAGCCGGTATTTTGTGCACCTCGTTGATACGATGCTACCAAAGTCTTCATCCGACCCACGCTGCGGCTTCCTCTATCCCTCCAACAACCCCTCCTCACAGAGGAATAGTCGACCAGCCCCAAAGGCAACCGCAATCGGAGCGGCCATCCCTGGGATTGGAGCTGAGTGCCAAGTAAGGCCACTCATAACACGACGCAAAACCAATTACTTATGGGGTTTCTCCATCCCCAAAGCACATGACGAAACCAGCAAAAAGAAATCTAAAGCAGTTTTTGGGTCAATCCTACCTGGTGTGCCCTGGTGATCGTTGCAGTGTGCGCACACCCTGATCGACCCTAAGGCACTTTTTGCAGCGTTGTGGGGAAAGGTTGGTGGGTTTGACTTTAGGTAATAAAAAAAAAAATCCTTTTGAATATGCAGGTAGCGTCACAAAAAGACTGCCATTGAAACCAGACAGCAGGCAGAAAGAAACTCCAGTTTGAAGTTCGTCTCTCGATGCAAAGGCCCAATAAATCTGGTACAAGAGGACAGGAAATCATGTTTGAAAGATGAACCATTTGAGCAGAAGTGAGGAACCACAATGCTGAAAGGGAGCTGCAGGTGAGATTGGCGAGAAGATGGCAAGAAATGCATGGTGGGATTTTCGGGATCTTTATGATGGATCTTCCCAGCTCAACCACACCTCACTGTAAGAAACAAAAGAGGAGGGTTGGGGGCTAATGGACAAGGGAAAGGTTTCGACTTAACAAGTAAATGGCAAAGGGGCATCTTGGAAGTGTAACAAACTCACCCTTAGGCTTGTTCACTGTGAAATTCTGCCACATAGAGGGCCTTGTCAATGGCACTAGGAATGGGCTTTATGTCAGTGCCAAGCTGCTCCTCAATACCCTTCAGGTTGAACCGATCCTCGTAAGTAATCAGGTTGATCGCCAAACCCAGGTGCCCATAGCGACCTAAGGGCAAATAAGCATGATACTAAAAGTACATAGAACTCCAATTCAAAGTTGTACTACAATTTTCATTTTAGCTATCAAGGCTCAGGGAAATATGGAGGTGATGACAGCAATGGAGCAGAGGAAGCTGGCACACAAGGAAAGACAGAAATCAGGAAGAAAAAAACAACTGAAAAGACTACAGTGGGCCGGGTAGATAAACATGTAGGGAGACAGGAAAAGCTAACAGGGTAAAAATGTGGAATAAAACATAGGGGCAATACCCCTGGTGCTCACCTGGTAGAATAAACAGGATACTGCACTGAATAAAGGTATTTTAAAGCAATTTCAATGCTTGCAAAGACAGGGAAGCATGTAGAATCTTACTAACAATCATGACTTTAAACAAAGAAATATATATATATTTTAGGGGGGCAACCCAAATATACCCCATATACAGTGCATTCAGAAAGTATTCAGACCCCTTCACTTTTTTCACATTTTGTTATGTTGCAGCCTTATGCTGAAATCGTTTAAATTCATTTTTTCCCTCATCAATCCACACTCAATACCCCATAATGACAGAGAAAACAGGATTTTAGAAAGTTTTGCAAATTTATTAAAAATAAAAAACTGATATATCACATTTACATAAGTATTCAGACCCTTTGCTATGACACTTGAAATTTAGCTCAGGTGCCTCCCATTTCTCTTGATCATATTTGAGATGTTTCTACACCTTGATTGGAGTCACCTGTGGTAAATTCAATTGATTGGACATGATTTGGAAAGGCACACACCTGTCTATATAAAGTCTCACAGCTGACAATGCATATCAGAGCAAAAACCAAGCAATGAGGTCGAAGGAGCTGCCTGCAGAGCTCAGAGACAGGATTGTGTCGAGGCACAGATCTGGGGAAGCCTACAAAAAAAAAAAATCTCTGCTGCATTGAAGGTTCCCAAGAGCACAGCGGCCTCCATAATTCTTAAATGGAAGAAGTTTGGAACAACCAGGACTCTTACTAGAGCTGGCCGCCCGGCCAAACTGAGCAATCGGGGGAGAAGGGCCTTGGTAAGAGGTGACCAAGAGCCCGATGGTCACTCTGGCTAAGCTCCAGAGATCCTGTGTGGAGATGGGAGAAACTTCTTGAAGGACAACCATCGCTGCAACACTCTACCGATCTAGGCTTTATGGCAGAGTGGCCAGACGGAAGCCTCTCCTCAGTGAAACAACATGAAAGGCCGCATGGAGTTTGCAAAAAAGCACCTAAAGGACTCCAAGACTGTGAGAAACAAGATTCTATGGGCTTTCATGTGTCTTTCACTGAGAGGCTTCCGTCTGGCCACTCTGCCATAAAGCCCAGATCGGTGGAGTGTTGCAGCGATGGTTGTCCTTCTGGAAGTTTCTCCCATGTCCACACAGGATCTCTGGAGCTCAGCCAGAGTGACCATCGGGTTCTTGGTCACCTCTCTTACCAAGGCCCTTCTCCCCCGATTGCTCAGATTGGCCAGGCAGCCAGCTCTAGGAAGAGTCCTGGTTGTTCCAAACTTCTTCCATTGAAGAATTACTAGCAACGGAACCCACCCTATCGGGGCTCCAATTGGGAAGCCCAAATGAAAAGGCAAAATATCAGAAATTGTAGGTTTTTCTTTATTTTAAACGATTCATATAAACATCCGTTGAATCATATCACACACAAATCACCAAAATCTAAACAGTATCTTTAGAATTTCAATAAAAGCCACATCACTGTTCATATCGGTAAATATTATTCCATCGTGTTTCAAATCGTGATCGATACACGATGATCGTGATCGATAATATTGTTCACAATCGCTATGTCGTATGTACTCCCGTTACATGTACCAAATCAACAGTTAAAAGGATTTTGAGCCGATAGCCGTTACGGCCTTGGCAAGATTTATGGAGACAGCGATCTGTTAGCGTATTCACCGCCCAAATAGCTATGTGGAATTCTCTCATGTGGAGATTAAACGTTACGGCTGTTATGGCCTTGGCAAGATCGATGGAGACAGCGTTTATTTTACTTTTAATGAAGGACACTGTCTCAAGCGCCAGTCCCCATCATGGATGGGGCTCAGCGGTTTACCCAAGCCTGACGGCGAAGGGCAAGGTACACGCTGGCCCGTCTAGTGCAGCGCGCGTGCGGCCCTGGACATCGAAGGGCATTAAACGTTCATTAAACATTAAACGTTGATTAAAGGATTACGAAACGAAAAGCATTACGAAATTACGTTCACACCGTCACGTCAAACACTACCCTGAACACATACATCGTCACAATGAGAACATCGTTACAATGGACGTTATGCGAACGTGAATGTTATGCAGGAGTCCAAACTTGAGAATACTGGAGACCAAAGCTGAAATTGGGAAGACTAAATAGCCTATTTTACCCTTGGAGATCCCAGGATTACCCACACAAAATATCGTTTCGATTGGTTGAGTCGTTTTTGCGGTGCCTTCGAACAGACGGATAGACATTTGGTGAATTATAGTAAGATGAGGACCACTGTGCTCTTGGGAACCTTCAATTCAGCAGCAATTTTTTTGTAGGCTTCCCCAGATCTGTGCGTCGACACAATCCCGTCTCTGAGCTCTGCAGGCAGTTCCTTCGACCTCATGGCTTCGACCTCAATGCTCTGATATGCATTGTTAGCTGTGAGACCTTGTAAAGACAGGTGTGTGCCTTTCCAAATCATGTCCAATCAATTGAATTTACCACAGGTGGACTCCAATCAAGGTGTGGAAACATCTCAGAGGATCAAGAGAAATGGGAGGCACCTGAGCTAAATTTCAAGTGTCATAGCAATGGGTATGAATACTTATGGCAATGTGATATTTCAGTTTTTTCTTTTTAATAAATATGCAAAACTTTCTAAAATCCTGTTTTCTCTTTGTCATTATGGGGTATTGAGTGTAGATTGATGAGGGAAAAAATGAATTTAAACGATTTCAGCATAAGGCTGCAACATAACAAAATGTGAAAAAAGTGAAGGGGTCTGAATACTTTCTGAATGCATTGTACCTCCTCAGACCCCAATATTTCCAATGCAGTGAACAAACTTGTGGTGGTTTCATTGAAATAGTGTGTGTGTAGTTTCAGAGGATAAAGCAAATTTAGATTTTGGGGATTGGGGGGGGGGGGGGGGGGTGGAGTCAAAACCTGGATCCACTTTGGCCCCCAGTAGACCCCTTAGACCGATTTTTTTTTTAATGCCGTGAACAAACTTTAGTCACAACACTATCATTTGTGCCGAATTTGGCCGCAATCCCATGGGTGGTTTCGGAGAAGTTTCAAGTGTTTACGGTTCACATTAGCTCCCCTGAACGTCATTCCAGGTGAGCAAAAAATTATGCCTCGTTATTTGAAACAAATAATATCGCATTATAATAGAGCAAACGTATATGGTTATGTCGCTATGTATGTTTATATGCGACGAAAACGTCGTCTTCTTCTTATTCAAATAAAATTACCACCCTCTGCGTTAACCCTCTTAATTGCATAAAGACTGCTGAGACCCCTCAGACCGTTGATGACCCTTTAATTCCCCAAAGACCCTTCAGACCCCCGAAGACCCTTCAGACCCCCGAAGACCCAAAACACCCCGAAGACCCAAAACACCCCGAAGACCCAAAAGATCCCGAAGACAAAAAAGATACCTTAAAGACCTTAAGATACCTTAAAAAGATACCTTAAGACCCTTAAAGACCAAGAAGAACCAAAAGAACCTTAAGACCCAAAAGCCCCTGAAGACCTCAAAGACCCAAAAGACACTGAAGACCCAAAAGACACCGAAGACCCTTAAGACCCAAAAGCCTCTGAAGACACAAACGACCCAAAAGACCCTGAAGACCCAAAACACCATGAAACCCAAAAGACACCGAAATGGTGAAAGATGCCTACCCCTCTGAAATGACGTGTGGTGAGGCGTGCGGAGCACGCCGAGTCACGCAAGCATAAATAAAAATACAAAATAACAAACGATTTGCCACATAGGAAGATAATGCCACAATGAGGGGAACAAAAGAGTGAGCAGTTAACTTGGAAATGGGGAGGGCACCAAGGTTTGGTATACCAGCCGAGTGTGCAATCTGGCAAAGAACAAAATAGTTGATACAAGGGGAAAAAGCAGAAATAAGGGGATAGAAAAGTGCTTGGCCACAAACGTCTGCAGTGGGAAGGGAGCAGACCTTGCAATTCAGCCTCCTGTTGAAGACAAATTAGCCTCAGGGTGAAGTATTACACTGCTTCCAGGGGTACTGGTGAAATATGGCAGCAACAAATTCCATGACACTGCCAATGAATAATGCACTGTTAGGAAGTCAGAACAACAGGAATGACTTTGCTCTGCAGATGATTCCAAGAAGTCTCCCAGCCTTAGAGGTGAGCTCGGTTTTGTGATCGGCCAAAGAAAAAGCATGGCAGATTGTTGGTCGAGAAGCTCTAAGACTGCACATCTCTGCCAGAGGTTCTTGTAAAAGCAAGCTAGAAACGAATGTAAAAGCAAGCTAATGGATAGAAAAACTGAGGACTTGGAAAATTGAACACTATATTCAAGGTAAAAAATCTGCTTCATGTTTTCTCCACATCTAGTCCAGTCAATCTAAATAAAATTTGACAAAACCAACCACAAATTGCAACAGAAATGAAACCTCTTCTATTTGTCTAAGTAAGGTCGACTTGATAACGTATCAAAAGTATAATGACATATTTGCAGTGGAAAATGGTGAATTTTGATAATTAAAATTATCTGTTTTTAACCCATTTTCATTATAAAACGCTGAAATAGCAGAATTTTCAGATAGGCATAACTTTGTCAATTTTCAAGATAAAACAATAAAAACAACACCATAACGCATAATTTAATGGTCTATTAATAATATGGACGTGTTTAAAGTATTATATTGGGTAACTAGGGGAGAGTGGGGATAGTTGAGCCAGAGGTAAGTTGAGCCACCCCCTCTAATTCGCGCTGGCATATATTTTGGGCAAATTTTTAAAATACTCTGGCAACATCTTCTAACGCTCGAGTTACATGCTGGTTTTTAGCGAATTCTATGTTACGACTAGGGGGGTTCCATACTTTGATGAGTTTTCTTGGAAGCATAGGACACTTAATGGCGGGGACAGGCCTTCAAGAGCTCCTGGAAGTGATCTTTGCTGGCAACACGGTTTTACATATACTCAGTGGTAAAGCTGTTGCCCGTGCCATTCGCGGTCACTTTCTTATCGATTCTGTGCTTCATACACTTTTGCTCTGTGATATTTTCCAAACAAAGCTGTCCATATCACCCCAAGACATCAATTCTGAGGAACTTGAAGCAATAGGAAACCTCTACGATGATCTGTTTCTGGTAAAACCACAGTGGAGGAAGTGAAATCATCTTCAGAGCTGAACTCTCTGCAAAGGAAACTTGAAGCAAGCACAAAAAGTCTACTGGAGGCAAAATACATCACTGCCAAACTGTGGCTGCAGTATATGGAAATGGTTAATATCATGATGACATTTATCAGATCTGAACGAACAGGTGATTGGTCTCTCCACCTAGGGACATTGCAAGCCATGTTACCATACCTTGCAGCATCTGGTCATAACCTCTACACAAAGTCCTTACACTTGTACCTGCAGAAGATGACGCAGTTGGCAACCACACATCCCGATGTTCAGGCAGTTCACCCAGGGACTACACGTTGTCAGGAGGAGTGATCGTTTTTGGGGAGGGTTGTCCCCGGACCTTGTTATTGAGCAGGTACTAATGAGAAGCCTTAAGACGTGTGGTGGTCTTACGAGAGGGAGGGGCATGACAGAAATCCAACGACTCGTTTGGTGTCTGTCAAGACCTGCTTGCGCAGAAGTGAACATTGCCATGCAGCAGCTGACGTCAGTCACATATGAGACAAGTGAACAACACAAGGACCAATCAAGATCTAGGCAAACAAGGGACACTGCGGATTCAGAAAAGCTCATGTCATTCATTGAATGGAGGTCCCCATTTGAGGCAAAGCTCACTTCGGAACGTAGTTAGTGGCATCACAGCTGGACCAAAGGTTAATGTTGATTGTGCAAAACAGATCGGAGAGGCCATTCTAAATGAAATGGACGAAAAAACTGTGCTTCAGTATTCTTTCAAGAGAAAGAACCAAGCTGTAACGTTTGATTCTAAGGCAGCAGTCAAGATAGGTAATGACGTGGTCCAAATAGACCCTTTACTCCTATTCCAAAGGCTAATCATCACCGGATCTCAAGCTAATGATCTTGCGAATGCCCTGACCTATGAACTCTGTAACTACCCCCCTGCATTGTTTGAAGGGAAGGACAGACTCTTAGAAGCCGTGAAAGCGCAACTTGCTAAAGCCATCTGGACTGTTGTACCATCACAACCACCACCAAGTCAGAATTTCAAGTATGTTCTTGATGGAGGGGCTCTCCTGCATCGTATTGCTTGGCAAGTGGGTGACACATATGGCAAGATATTGGAGGATTATAGCAAATATGTGACAAAACACTATGGTCAGGCAGTGGTCATATTTGACGGGTATAAGGCAGGGCCTTCAACAAAGGACAGCACACATCAGCGCCGAGGGGGGTTTGAAGGGCAGAAAGTGATGTTCAATCCATCCATGAAGTTGCAGTTAAAAAAGAATGAGTTCCTCTCAAATCAAGAAAACAAGGTACGGTTCCTTGACCTTTTGGGGGAAAGTCTAGTCAGGTGTGGCTGTGAAATAGCATTTGCTGCAGGGGACGCTGACTTACTTATTGTCCAAACAGCAGTGGACATCTCAGAAACATGCGAAGCAGTACTAGTGGGTGATGACACTGACCTGCTTGTTCTGCTAATTCATCTTGCTGGCAGAAACAAGCACAATATCTACTTTCGACCCGAACCAAAGAAAGGAGCAGGTGTCAAATGTATGGGGGTCAATCTCATCAGGGACACACTAGGGCAGAACATCTGTGAGAATATTCTTTTTGTGCATGCTTTCCTGGGGTGTGACACGACATCGAGGATATTCGGGGTTGGAAAAGCAGTTGCTTTGAAACTGGTCAATGACAACACAGAATAGGCTGAACTATTCGGAAATAGACAGTCATCAAAGGATCAGGTCATCAAAGCTGGAGAGAAGGCCATGGTCACTTTATACAAAGGGAAGGAGAATGACCACCTTAATAACATGAGATATCTACGGTTTCAGGAGCTGGTCATTACACGCAAAAAAGCCATCCACCCCAACATGTTGCCGCCAACAGCTGCGGCAACTTTAAAGTATCACAGCCACCGAGTGTTCCATCAGATCCAACAATGGAAGGGTAACACATTGGATGCTGAAGAGTGGGGATGGAAGGTTTTGGATGGGCGCTTGACACCCGTGACCTCAGACTTGGATCCTGCCCCTCAGTCATTGCTGAGATTGGTCAGTTGCACCTGCACGTCAGGCTGTGGTACACTACACCGTGGGTGCCGCCGACAGGGACTGGAATGTTCATCGGCTTGTTCAGGATGCAGAGGCATTTGCCAAAACATGTCAAATGATAACGTAGATGATAAAGAGGACAGTGACAGTTAAATGTAACTTGCCAAACATGTTGACCATACATGATGTTCCTCATATAATGTTCGACTATATGCTATGTTGACTCGGCGGTTGTTTGCATGTATTCCGTATATAAGAATGAAGCGTGAAACCATATATGGGTACTTAGGGCCACGTTACGGCCTAAATGGTGTTTTCATTTGAAAGATTGACCCTGAAAACATGGGTAAAGACACCAGATTTGTCCATTTCTGATGAATGGTTGAGGAGTTACGTAATTTTGTGAATTTTGTATATAGCGGTCAAGGCTACTGGACGGGTCATATGTTGAACCCTAAAAAAAAATAAGTTCCACTCCAAATAGTTTCTTTGGAGTGGTATGTTATACTTTTAGTATGTCATTAAGATACCTTCAAGCAACAAAATACACCAGGTTTCATTTCTGTTGCAATTTGTGGTGGGTGTTTCTGCAGTTTGACTGGACTAATCAGCATACAAGGATGCAGCTGTAGCCTGCTGGCTAACATATTGGTGAGACTTTCCAGCAAATAATTATCTGCAAAGTGACAGGTTTTCCAGAGGCCAATTGGATAACTGTCAAGAAAGAACAGGATGCCTCATGACATTGCCTCAAGGGAACCAGCAACGACAAGGAAAAGGCAAGAAATACTGCAACCAGAGGAGACACTGAGCAGCGAGCACAGACACACAAGCCAATCAGTGAGGACCCTAATATCCTTGGCAGAGAGTTTAACTATCAAGACTCGATGTCAGATAGTGTCAAGTGCTATGCAGGTCTCCAGTTACTGCAATGAGGGAGGGGTGAAGCAGCTTGCATGTTTGCCACTTTTTTAATTGCAAGTAAAACACCATCACATGAAAATAAAACAATTAGATGCAAGCATTTCAGAGATTCATAAAAATCAAAATTAAAGTCTACAAACCAGAACGGCCAATGCGGTGCAAGTAAGTTTCCGCATTTCTTGGGAAGTCGAAGTTAATTACCACATTCACTGCCTGAATATCGATGCCTCTGGTGAACAGATCTGGCGAAAAGAAAGGGATGGGTGGGATGGGCATAGACATCGCAAGACTCAGAGCACAAAAGTTAACATTGCATAAAAGCGGGGAAATAAAAGGCAACAGCGAAACTCACCGGAGCACACGAGGTTGCGGCACTCTCCGCGGCGGAAATCGTGGAACACACGGTTCCGATGTTCCTGCTTCATCTTGGCATGGATGTAAAAACACGAGTATCCCAACTGTGTTATCTTCTTCGCAAGGAGCTCCACGCGCTGAGTCGAGTTGCAAAATATTATCGACTGGTTGATCTGTAGCTAAAGGTGGGAGAAGAGCAAGTGCCATGCAAGATGGCATTGCAAAGAAAAAAATTAGCAATTTGGTAGTTTGCAACAAATTTTGCAGCATCTTCCCAAGCAAACTACAACTATCAGGAGAAGTTGGAATCAGTTCGCTACCTTGGAGAAGAGCGTATTGAGGCAGTGAACTTTCTGTCGCTCCGTCACATAGGCATAGTACTGCGTGATGCCTTTCAAAGTCAGCTCCTCCATGAGGTTTATCTCATACGGCTTCTGCAGCTGCCTGTTCTGCTCAACAAAATAAAGGCAACGACAAGACAATCAGAAACTTAGCCTGAAAGTCTTCTTGCCAAGGGTTCATATTTTGTCTCTTGTATTTATGCATGTATGTATGTATGCATGCATGCATGTACGTAAATTAATCACAAGTATTATCATGAGGTTTCTGGGCAAAGCAGACTATCAATTAGCAGTTTAAAGCACCTTTTAACCAACAAGTGCCTGCTTCGAAAGTACTTTAACCAACAAACAACAAAGGCACTTTTATTATATTTCAGGATTTTCAAAGGATGTTTTTTTTAATACAAGGTCTAAGGCTCATAATGGAGCTGCCACTCACATGGACATGAACATACTGACAAAACAAACATTTAACAGTCACAGCTATTACAATTAGGGGAAGAGACATCACTTCATGGGATACTCAGGATATCAGCGACGTCAATGGCACCGCTTTTCTCACGGCTCAGAAGGGCATTTCTTCAGGAGGATTTTCTTCCTTCCCATGGATACCAATCGATGGGGTATTGTCCATGCTCTATCCTTTTTTTTTTTTTTTTTGTTTAAATACATAATCGAGGCTCGTGAAAGAGCTAACATTTATCACACAAACAAATCAAACAGACAAACAAACAAAGTATATAAAAAGGGGAGTGGTAGACAAGATGGGGAGAGAAGGGGAAGCACATACACACAACATTTGAGAGCAGGGACATTGGGAGATGTGTGGGAGGGAGAGGGATTGGGGGGAGGCGGCGTGGGAAGGGGAGGGGTGGGAGAAGTACAAACACAAGTACACCGAGGACTTCCAGGAAAGAAGTTGGTATTTAAAAAAAGGGGATTTGGGGTGAAATTAGCAGGGGTAGAAAAGATCAAGGTTTTGGATGGGGGAAGATAAGAGATGGTGGTGAACAGCTGTTTTAAAGACCTGGAGGGAGGAGTGGGATTGAAGAGAGTGAGGGAGTTTGTTTCAGAGGCAGGAGAAAAGAGGAATGAAGGAATGAAGGAGTGAAGGAGAGCAGAGTCTTGATTTTGGCAGTTTAACCATAAGAGGGTTGCAGGCAGATCTTGTGCGACCTGTAGGAATATTTGGGGGACAGAGCCCAGAGAGAGCTGGAGGAGCAAGGCCGGAGAGAAATGCAGAGTCAACAAATTACCATTTTTAAAGTCTGGTACGCCTCAGCCAGGGTTTGGAGCACTGACCTCCCATACTTGGAGCTGACAGCAACCATGACAACACCGGGTCTGGTTTATCAATTGTGGATATTTGCCAGGGTCAAAAGTTTGAGCAAATGGCACCGAAACAAAATAATAAAACAGCTAGAGGACCAACAGTGAAGGAGGAACAGGACATTCTCAAGATGAAAAGTCTCCTGAAAACATTGATCTTATTCGTCATTCAGCAGGCAGAAAGCCAAAGAATTGTCTGCATCCGAGTCAAGATCTTGAAATTTCACACTACTTATGGAGAAGAATTCTCAACCACAATGTCAAACATTCAGAATTCAGGTTAAACAAAACTGACTGCAACACAGATGCAGAAAAGAATGAATGTGCCAGTTGTTTGCAGACTAGATTGAAGAATGGCCCCAACTTCCTTGACTGATGACCCATGTCCTACTTTCTGGACATGTCAACTCCAAGAACTGTGCATATACTGGGGACTGACACTCCTCTCCCCTCCCCCACCATAATGGTCGGATGACCTCTCCACTCAAGAATGGACTGCCCGGGTCAAATATAATCTCCAGTGTCCTTTCTGGTTCGGGGACAGGCAAGGCATCCACTTGCAAAAAAATGTTACATCCAAGTTCTTGGGAAGTTTTGGAGGGTCATAGGTGTTTCATAGTGGGGTTATGAGAGGGGAACAATGGTTTCAACAGGAAGGGGCCACTACCCATATTAAATGATTAACTGAAATAGCTCAACACACACTGAAGTCGGTCTTCAGTTTAAGACTAAGTTCTATTGAACAGACCCCACTCACCAAATTTCTATCTTTGGGGCTATCTGATGGATGACTACAGAGGAAGACCAAAATACATTGAAGAATAATGCAAAAATTAGATATAATTCACTTAATTCATACTGCAGAACGAGTTAGTGGTCAAACATTTTGCCCATTGAATTCAAGTGTTGTTTCCAAATGTGGAAAACATATGGAGCAAGTCATTTAAGCACAGTAATCCTGACCTATTCAAGGTATTCAGTGCCAAAATTGTGCCATTTGAATGATAGACATTGAATATATATATATATATATATATATATATATATATATATATATATATAGACTTGGCATTTAATATGGAATATTTTTTTTGTGGGGGTGAACTTACTTTACAAGATGTCTTAGAACCAAAAGTTCATTGGAATTATGTTGAAATTATTCTAGATTTTGTTAATGTGACCTTTAAAAGAAACAAAAACCACATTTGACATTTCGAAACAAATAAATTGATCCTTGAAAGTGATGTAAACTGATATCGAACTCAATTCACGGACAGTACTGTGTTAAACTTCTGTGCGTTTTCCAGAAGTATCTCTATTTTGCACATTAGCCAGAAGTATCTCCATTCCTCTTCCCTCAGATCGGCAGTCTGCAGCCTCCTCACTCTCTGAAGACCTGGACAAAATCACAGACTGGTCAAACATGTGGAACATGTCTTTCAATCCTGACAAATCTCACACTCTTACTATGTCTCTCCGAAAAGATCGACTGGACAACCCTCCCATCTACTTTCTCAACAATCCTCTCCAAGAAGTTCTGTCGCTCAAGCTTTTGGGTCTCACCATCTGCCATGATCTTTCTTGGGAAAACCACATTTCCAAGCTGGCCTCCAAAGCCAGTCGCCGACTGGGCATCCTCCGTCGTGCGAAGTCCTTCCTAGGCACACCTGAGCTCCTCACCACATACAAGGCTTTCATCCGCAGCTCAATGGAATACTGTTCTCCCCTATGGGCTGGTGCTCCTGCCTCACACCTGGCTCGGCTTCACGCTGTTGAATCCAAAGCTTTCAGAATCATTGGAATCTCCCGCGATGAAGCTATCTCTGAGGGCCTTTCACTCACTCACCGCAGGCAGGTAGGTGGTCTTTCTGTCTTCTACCGACTCCTCTCCGGCCTTGCTCCCCCAGCTCTCTGTGCTCTGTCCCCCAAATATTCCTACAGGTCGCACAAGATCTGCCAGCCACCCTCTGATGGTTAAACTGCCGAAATCTCGGCTCTCTGCTCACCTTCACTCTTTCATTCCTCTTTTCTCCCGCCTCTGGAACAAACTCCCACACTCACTTCAATCACACTCCTCCCTCCAGGTCTTCAAAACAGCTGTTCACCACCATCTCTTATCTTCCCCCATCCAAAACCTTGATCTTTTCTACCCCCACTAATTCACCCCAGATCCACCTTGTTTGAAATTCCAACTTCTTTCCTGGAAGTCTTGGCAGTGTCCATATGTTTTATACCTCTCCCACCCCCCCCCCCCCCCTTCCCATGCCTCCCCCCAAAGCCCTCTCCCTCCCACAGTTCTCTCGATGTCTCCATGTCTCTCGGTCCCTGCTCTCAAATGTTGTGTTTGTGTCCTTCCCCCTCTCCCCATCTTGTCTACCGCTCCCGATGTTATTTGTTTTGTGTGTGTTTGTCTTTCTGTGTGATTAATGTTCGCTCTTTCACGAGCCTCGATCTTGTATACAAAAAAAAACAAAAACAAAAAGCCAAATTTTTTTTTAACAAAAACAAAAGTTCAACTAGAACGGGCACTCGGTAGAGCGCATACCTTCGCCGCAGCTACTTTTGTTGCCAAAATAAAAGACTACAATCGCGGTTGAAATGATCGCGGGAGATTGCGTTATAGTGATGACGTCCTGGATGGACATCTTCTTCTTCAGTCGCGCATAACTTTGAGTGAAATACGATCGAGTTAAAAATAGTCAGAATTTGAGCAAATCTGTTTCATTCGTTTGTTAATATGCCTCATCTATTGTCAAATCTGCAATTATAATTTTTTTTGAGGTTGAAATGATCGCGGGAGATCGCGTTATAGTGATGACGTCCAGGATGGACATCTTCTTCTTCAGTCGCTCATAACTTTGAGTGAAATACGATCGAGTTAAAAATAGTCAGAATTTGAGCAAATCTGTTTCCCAAAATCTAATCAAATGTGTCCCGTATAATAACCAATCATCCCACCAAATTTCATGCAATTCGGTTGAATACTTTTTGAGTTATGCGATTAACATACACACACACAGACATACAAATAAATACACAGCGATCAAAACATAACCTTCCGCTTTTGCGAAGGTAATTACGACTGGGATTACCGACAGTAAAATTACAGTTCAGTACTTCGTGTACCCCACACGAGCATTCAGGAGCGCGCATACACGTTGAGGCATGCTGTTCACGAGATTTGCCAAGGTTTGGACAGGAATCGCTTGCCATGCAGTGACAATAGCCTGCTGCAATTCACGCACAGAGGTCGGCTGCTGGTCCAAGTGGTCGATTTGACGCGTTAATTCTGCCCACAAGTTCTCTATCGGATTCATATCTTGGGACATGGCAGGCCACTCCATATGATCTACACCACGGTCAGCAAGAAAGTGTTGGATCATGCGAGCACGATGAGGCCGTGCATTGTCATCTTGGAAGACAAAGTTTCCTCGAAAGGCTGCACGAGCAAATGGAAGCAACGTTTCTTCCAGAATGGCCCTGGACTTGAACTGGTTCAGGTTTCTATTCAGAACAACCAGGTCAGTTTTGCCCCCTGCATGAAAAGCAGCCCAAACGGTCACCCCACCACCACCAGCTTGGACTCTTGGCACTATGCAATCTTCGTTGTGGGCTTCATGCACTTGTCTGCACACTTGGACGGGGCCAGCTTGACGATAGACCAGAAATCTAGACTCGTCACTGAAGGTCACGTGATTCCAGTGTCCTGGCTGCCATTGACAGTGCTCTCTGGCCCACTGCAATCGGCGCTGGCTGTGTTGTCTGGTCAGGCGTGGCTTTCTCAGGGGACGCCTGGCACGATAGCTTGCTTGAACCAGTCGTTGGTTGACTCGCCTTCTGGATACAGGCACATTTGTCAGTTGCTGCCACTCAGCCCTAAGCCGATTAGCTGACTTGGTACGGCCATTGCGGACTAACCGGTGCAGCTGGCGATCATCCCTCCTTGTGGTTCTGTGGGGACGTCCTGGCCTCGCTATTGGAGTAGGGACACCCCTCTGAGCATTTCGTTTCAGGATCTTTGACACCTGACCTTGAGTGATGCCATACTGCCGAGCAATAGCACGCTGTTTCATGCCGTAATTTCGTAAAGCCACCACTCCATGACAAACAGCATTGTCGAGTTGACGGACCATCTCCAGAGGAAGCGGCAATAACTTTTGGAGATGTGCAGCAGTTGTTTTCCACTAATACAGAACGCAACAACCCTTGTATACCCGACTGTGAAGCCAATCGTCAAATGCACCTGTCCGTACATTCTGCCACGCCACCTGTGATATAATCCTGTTGTTGACTTCTTGCTGCGACAGACAATCAGTGACATGGTTCTTTTAACAAATAAATCACCAAAGTGTAAAAGAAACTCACCAGATTGATATACTGAGTTAAGAAAGTAAACCCAAGTCAAGAAAATATATATATTCCATATTAAATGCCAAGTGTGTGTGTGTGTATGTGTATATATATATATATATATATATATATATATATATATATATATATATATGTATATATATTGTTACAGACACGACTTTGATGTTAAGGTGGGCCGAGCGGAATGGCCGTCGTGTCCGCACAAATTACCCGATTGTACCCGAACGTTGACGAAGCCGCGCCACGCTGGCTCAATAAGGAAAAAGAAGACACCCGGCTGGGTTATAATGACAGACACCAATGTTTCGATTCTCAATTATATTCGTAAGGAAAGGTTAGATTACAGGGGCTAGAGGTATATCACAGGAAGACAAGCACTTAGACACACTCTTATATTAACCCCGGACAGACGACAGGTAAACGGGACAACGGCTGACTCACACGGCAAGGAAAGGCAGATAGCGATGGCTCAAGGTGCACTCTTGGCTCAAAGCAGGGTACAGTCCGGTCCAAAGATGCGGGGAGGTCACAGCGCTCGGAGGGGACGTTCTTTCTCAGGCGGGTTCTCTTCCTCTCAGCGATCGCAGGCAACGTTCTTTCTCAGGCGGGGCGCATCTGACTCAGCGCTCGCAGGTACCTCTTTCTCCAGCTGGGGGCGCATCTCACGTCACGTCCGCTAAGTCGCCACGTATATCCGGCGGGGAGTGACACGCCCTCGGCTCGCTAGCGCCGCCCCAGATGGAATCGGTCCGCCCTTCTGATTGGGTGCGGGGGGTTACCAGGCTCCGCCCTTGAGGAGGAACTGACAGCCAGCCCCTCCGTGGTAACCCCGTGGAGCGCGTGGTCAATGGCGCTAATCGAGCCGGTGTGAGGACGCATCCTCCCCCGCGCCGCCGCCATCTCCTCTGTTGTTGTTGTAATTGTTGGGGAAGAAGATGGAAGGAGGTATGGAAGATGGAAGGAGGTATGGGAAAGGTCCTAAACTCACTACTGATGCCATATAATCACATTCTGGTGCAACGAAGAGTCATAATTAATGGAAACGAGGCCTTAACTGACATAGATTAAGAATAACTAGCAAGATGTCCGAAAGTTGTCTACGTGTGGTGCGGTGGACCTGGGCACGACATTTAATGGGGGAATAAGGGGAAGGTCGGCTCTACTGAGTGTTATTTACATGCAATGGGACTAGGGAATGGGGGATTGGGGAAAGTTGGGGAGTATTGGAGAAATAGGGGAATATTTACAAGCGGATATGGAGGCCAAATTCCATATTCGCAACAATATATACACACACAGCCTTGGCATTTAATATGGAATATTCAAAATTAGAGGTTCCAGGGAACCTGAACTCAACTGGTCTATATCAATATGGTTAGAATATGCATAATAGAACCACAAACTATATAGTTTATATGTGCTAAAGAGGTACAGTAACGTTGAAGGTATCTCATGTTTAAACAGGAAATCTTTAAAATCTCTAAGTGGCAAAAGGCACCAGGTCAGCACCTAACTAATGTGTACAAAGTTAGGTCAAGATATATTGAACGGTTTTTGAGTTCTGCTCCGGAAACGAAATGTATCACAAAATGCAATATGTCCAACTTGTTTCCATGGAAACCGGAAAAATGAAAATGTTCAAATATCTTTAAGTGGCAAAAGGCACAAATTTCATCAAATTTGATCAGTATTTGTGACTTTTAGAGCTTGGACGTCGTCCAAACTGATGTTTAAAGGTCGTCATGTCATCGGTCACGACGAGGTCATTTTTCGGACCGTCAAAACCCGTAATATTTGTGTCGAGGTTTGTTACATACTGTCTACACACCAAGTTTCAGCCTTCTAGCTACATTAGGAAGTACCAGATTTGATTTTTCAAAAATTGATTTTTCAATATGGCCGCCCTGCCGCACCCATTTTTGGGCGTGCAACGCCCAAATGCAATCCCAAACTAGTTTATGTCTTGAAGATGCTGCATAACAAGTTTCATCAAATTTTTATGAATATTTGTGACTGAGCGTAGACGTCAAATTGTTTACAGACAGACAGACAACAGACGGACGACGGACACTGGGTGTCGACAAAAACTCAGCTGGACATAGTCCAGTTAAAAATAAAAAAAGAACCAAAAATAAAAAACCCGAGCTATTCACATAATCAGTCATGCATTAGCATCTATACCCCATCCGGATGAAATGGGTTAATAAATGAATCGGCATATCAGAATATCACCTGTTTCCAACAACGACGGCATATTTTTCTGATGAAAATACAGAAACCTCCATATAGGTCGTTGCAAAAATATGGATTTCCATACACGTACGGTAGGTCGTGTTTCGCCCATGCTCATATAACATCTAAAGCATCACATTTTTCATAATTTGATACTCTTCAGGGTTGCAATGAATATCATGCAGGTGAGGAAGAACAAACATTTATCTACATTTTGACCATGAACTATATATAGTAAATCCTCAAATATCACAGGGGTTAGGTTCTTGGAAAATGTCACGATAGTTAAAACCAAAGGACAGTGGGAAAAGGGAGAGTCGGTCGGTTCCTGGACTTGTGGTCAATGGCTTTGCTTTAGCTTGAAGGTACCTTTAAGTTTCTACACAAGGCAGCACAGCAGCCTCCAACACCATTTTACATTCTGTGCTCTCTCCATGAATGGCTCGATTGCAAAATCCTTGTCCACCAGGGCCTTGCTCATTTGCAACACCATGGCAAGCATCTTGGTCATTAGAGGTTCCAGCACCATCACCTCCTCATCACTTTCCAGTCAAGCATACGAGTTAGTCCAGATCCTCCTCCATAAAATCAATCTTGGTGGGATTCAGAGTTCCTTCCATCGGATGGAAGAGGGAGGGCGTGTTGGGAGGTCAGAAGACGACCTCCACGTTGGGGTCCACAAACTGCAGGCTTTCTGGATGACCTGATGCATTGTCCAAGATGAGTAAAATTTTGAATGCAAAGTTCTTCAATGCCAGGTAGTTTTCCACCCCGTGGACAAAGCAGTTAATTAGCCAATCGGTGAACATGGCGGCAGTAACCCACACTCTCGTTTGAACACCAAAATACAAGGGGATTGGCTTTTCTTCTTCCCTTTGAGGAAATGGGGATTGTTGATCAGAAGAGCAGGATCTTCTTTACAACGAAGTCACCTACAGCATAAAGGACAAGGGCAAGTCGATCCTTGGCTACCTTGAACAGATAGCAGATTTTTCCTCGGACAGGAAGGTATGAGACGGCATAATCATCTTCTAAAATAAACCAGTTTCATCGGCATTAAAAACCTGCTCCGGCATTAAAACATCGCGCCTTAGTTCCATAAGCTGAAGCTGATAATTTTTTGCAGCATCATCGTCAGCTGATGCTGCTTCCGACTAATTTTGGCAGAATCTATTTTTTTTCTTCTTGTCAAATCAGCCCTTGCAGGTGTAGAGCGTGTGGGTGGCCGTAGTTGAACTTAAGCCTTGGGCTGCTTTGTTGAAACGTTGGTATATCCTCAATGCTTTCTCCCATATCACAGGTCCACATAAAGGCACTTTTTTCTGGGTTTGGTCCTTGATACAAATATTGAACCATTTTTCCATCCTTTCAACACAAGGATTACAAGACGAACGAGATGTTTGTGGTTTACAGAGCGCTCATGGCAGCACTTCAACGGATATCGCACTCACTTTTACGAATATACCGCACTTTATTCTGTAATGGTGGCCCAGATGCCACACTTTCAGCTCAAGCCAAACAATTTAACAACTATCGTTTTGCCCAATGTAATCACCTTTCTCTGCCTTTTGGCATAACCAACTGTGTCCATTGCTTTACATTTGGGAGCCATTAAAAATAATGCACAAAAAACAAAAAGCTTGCAATGAGAGCCAGGTAATCGTACACGCACAGGATCTACACAAACAACTCATCTCAAAAACCGCGACTGGTCGAAATGAAATCACACGATGACAAAATTGGATTACAATAGGTTACCCATGATTGGCAGAAAAAAAAAAGTCATATTCGAGGGTTACTGTACAATTCTTGCCAAGTCTAAATAAGAAGCTTGAAGGGGGTCTCATTTCATAACATGAACATCCATTAAGATTACTCTAGTTATCTAGTTCTGTCAAGTCATGGCCAACTTCTGGTGACATTTTCAGATCTCTCCAAACATCCCTCTCCTGTACTGCTTCCCGACACTGTCAGAGACAGCTTGGTTGCGGCCTTTATACCATCCAGCACAAGGTCTATCTCTTCCCTCAACCGTACCCAGCATGGTTGACTTCTACATGCATATGTCCAAAGTATGACAGTTTATTTTAGCATCAGCCCTTCCAATTCCCTCTCGTCCCCACCTCCCTACCCCCCAAACCAACTGGGACATCAGCAAAGCGACAGGTAGGTTCCGCTCATCTTTCATAATACTTTAACGTTTGAGCAAGATAAACAGTAGATAAGGTGGTCCTGAGTTTGTTATTTATTTATTTTTGCTTGTGATTAAAGGCGTTTTAATCTTATTACAATATAAGTACAGTACTGAGAATGCATAACAATGTTATACAACACCAAATAAAGACATGGAAACACCAAATAAAGCTTTATTTGTTTCCATGATTGTAAGTGTAAGTTGTAGTGTTGATGTCTTCATTTAGACATGAAAATACGAGATGTTCACCACATTTATATAGTGAATGATTAAGATTTTTAAGTGGAGTTTTCACTATATTTATAGAAGAGAAAGATTACCGCAAATATCCATACAAACCACACCCTTATTGTTCATACCTCCTGTGGGGGTGGTAGGGTAGAGGGAAGGGGTTGTTTACACTATGCAACTCAAACTGAAGAAGAAATAAAAAGAAAGCAGGATGGGGAATTTGCTTCTTCAAACATCCCTTTCTTGCCCATTTGTGGCCCTTAGACTTTTGTTGTAAGCATTAGCTTATGATTCATATCCCAAACTTTTCAGGTGAAGCCCAGGAAGTCCTCGTCACTTCTCCTCAAAGAGAGCATGCAGCTCTTCATCCAAATCGATAGAAGACATAGTCATAGTTCGACGTAGTCATGGCTCTACTTCAAGTAAATGCCAGCCAGGTTCTCCCAGAGCACAATCTCTATCCCAGCAAGGCATTTGGATAAACAGCATTTCAGAGGGAACAGACGGACGATCGTTGACAGCAGCATCTCCCATACATTTACTATCCAGGAGCAGATGGTTGGGAGGTCAGCGTCTCATACAACCTCCCTTGGTGCAAGTGTTCTCCCCCTCAATCATCCACTCCAACCAGCAGTGCCACAGACAGTCCTTGAAAGGCTTGTAGGTGACATGTTGCTGGAGAAGGTCATTCCCACCCCACCCCCACCCGATCATCACGAGCTCTATCAGAGTAGAACGAATGATGACATTTTGGCTCAACCTCGGTTTTATACCCTCCGGCAGGATAGGTGGGTTATTTGGATGGTGTGAAGTCACTCAATTGCATCATCTCAAGCAAAAGCCACGCAGCGTAGTGAAACCCCGAAGCGGGCCACATTGGGAAGGGAAGGAAGGGGGCGGGGGGGGGAGATTTAAATACAGCGAGAATTGCTTTGCAAAAACAGTACCCTATCCATCCCAATGAATGTTCTTGTTTGAGACATTAATGTCTTGCAATTGTGATATCTAGCATGTGATATTTTCTACATCAAAAAAGGGTATAACTTCATGGTAAATTGGAGGGACACCTCAAAACTCAAACTAGTTCTGTTAGTTATCATAATGAAACTATGTACCAAGTTTCATTTGATTATGTTATAGGGTATGGGGAAAAGTCTGGAAAACTACAAGTGGGATGGACAAAGAGCAAAACGATAGTCCCCTCCAGTGAAACCAGTACCGTAAAATGGGGGGGAATAGGGACACAAACTGAAAAAAAGTTCGGAAACTTTTTTCGCTGAAAATTGATAACCATACTGATTTGTTGATATTTTGGTTGAAAGTGTTCTCTTGTTTTTAAAAAAAAGCAACTTATAGTCCATACTAACCACATATATGGGTTAAATAGGAACAAATAGGATTTTTATGGCTGTCTCTATTCACTCCGTTTTACGGGGGAATAGGGACAGTCACTAATACAAAAAAATAATTATCAAGAAATAGGGACAGTTTGAAGAAACTTTTTATCCCATATTTTTTTTTCATTGGCACCATGGTTTATATTATGGGTGCATATTATGTGCATCCATCTGAGCTATCAATTTAGCAATAAGTTGGAAACTCAGGATTGTTTCTTGATTATAATTTTTTTGTATCAGTAACCACCTTGAGGCCATTTTTCCCCGCAAAGCGGGGGTTGGCCTTTTTCGGGGACCGTGGGGTTGTTGTTGTTTTTTTTTTTTGGTCCCCTTTTTGAAGCAATGTTTTACGGCCGGATGCCCTTCCTGCCGCCAACCCTTTTTGTCGCCTTTTTGGCCAACCAAACGCCAAACCGTTTTGGAACACGCTGTAGGCACTCAACTCAAACATCACCTCTCTGCCAATAACCTGTATGAAACATTCCAATCCAGATTCCGCTCCAACCACAGTACTGAAACTGCTCTCCTCAAAATCACCAACGACCTTCTCCTCTCCTCTGACCTCAGTGACTGTCCCTATTCACCCATAAAACGGGGTGAATAGGGACAGCCATAAAAATCCTATTTAACCCATATATGGGGTTAATAGGGACTAAAAGTTGCTTTTTAAAAAAACAAGAGAACACTTTCAACCCAAATATCAACAAATCAGTATGGTTATCAATTTTCAGCGAAAAAAGTTTCCGAACTTTTTTCGGTTTGTGTCCCTATTCACCTTGCTGTCCCTTCACCCCATTTTACGGTAGCGAACTAAAAATACAAGCAATAAAAAAAAAAAGTTAATGACCTTTAACAAGCCCAAATGTTCTACTGCAGGATGAAGAGCTTCCAGCAGGATGAAGAATATGGTCTATTTTGTTCTATTTCATACAATTTGAAACCATTGCATTCCAGTATAATTTTTTAAAATCTCCATCCGATTTTGTTCTCCACTTCCTACAGGGCCTTCAAGGTTGCCAGTTTGAAATTATTGATGTCCACTGGTTGTTGGTTCTTCTTGCCAAGTGTCCAGCCAAATTTGAATCGAGTGACCAGAATTAAGGGATTTTATTTATCATCAAATTTATTCATTTAGTCATTTTGGAATGCCAAGAGCATCTTTCCACAGCTTTGTGTAGCAATCAATTTTTGCTCCTTTGTTGGAAACAATGTTTTTAACTCCAGCATTATGAGAGATGTAAGCTTTCCTTTGACAAAGCAGTTTGCTTTTCACGACCAATTTTTCCTCAATGATGCCCTACACCAGCAAGTCTTTACCACAAAGTGATCCGTATCCATTTGTACGAATACTTTAAAGCAAAAGCAATCGCTCAATTCCTTCCATAACCCAAAGCATTTCAGCAATGGACATATTAAACTCCCTCAATATATATGGCATGTCAGATAACTAAAAGATGACAAACGAAACGTAATAAAAATCTGCCCAAGCTGGTAAAATACACATGGATATGTGTATTTGGAAGAGTTAATGGTGGAAGAAGAGTGGTGGAAGAGTGGAAGAGTTAATGGAAGAGTTAATAATGGTGGAAGAGTTAATAAAAATAAATTAAACAGCACACACTTGCTATAAAGAGGCTTACCATAAACTTCTGCACACTCAGAGGGAATGTGGCTGAGTAAAGAAGAATTTGACGGTGGCGTGGCAGAGAACGAATGATATCATCCAGCATCTGCACAAAGTCCTGAGAAAGCAGCTTGTCCGCCTGCATATACAAGCCAAACGACATTGTGCCAAAGCAGCACCATATGTACCGATTAGTAATAAATATACAAATGACATCACTATGCACTATATAAACAAGCGTTCCAGTGAAGTGATGCGAGTTGACAAAGTGGAAGACGCAAGGCGGTCATCTTGGATTTTGACGTGGCGACCCAATTTTCAATAGCTTTCTTCCTTATGCCGAGACACACCCACACCAGATTAGAAGTTGGTACTCCACTTATTTTTCAAGATATTCCGCTCACAAGGTTCAGACATACATGGCGGCGGCCATCTTGGATGTTGACGTGGCGACCCAATTTTCAATAGGGTTCTTCCTTATGCATAGATACACCCACACACCATATTAGAAGTTAGTAGTTCGTTTATTTTTCAAGATATGTCGCTCACAATGTTCAGGCATATATATGGTGGCGGCCATCTTGGATTTTCACGTGGCGACCCAATTTTCAATAGCGTTCTTCCTTATGCCGAGATACACCCACACACCAGATTAGATGAGTAGTTCGTTTATATTTCATGAAATTTCGCTCACAAGGTTCAGACATACATGGTGGTGGCCATCTTGGATTTTGACGTGGCGACCCAATTTTCAAAAGCGTTCTTCCTTATGCCGAGATACACCCACACACCAGATTAAAAGTTAGTAGTTCGTTTTTTTTTTTCCCCAAGATATTTCGCTCACAAGGTTCAGACATATATATATATATATGGTGGCGGCCATCTTGGATTTTGACGTGGTGACCCAATTTTCAATAGGGTTCTTCCTTATGCCTAGATACACGCACACACCAGATTAGAAGTTGGTACTTCGCTTATTTTTCAAGATATTCCGCTCACAAGGTTCAGACATACATGGCGGCGGCAATCTTGGATTTTGACGTGGCGACCCAATTTTCAATAGCGTTCTTCCTTATAGTCCAATACAAGAGCATTAGCACCAAATAAGGTGAAACCCGGAACAAATTCAAACAAAGCTGAAAATTTCAGGATATGTTCAGAAAACTGTCCTGAATAACATACTAAAAGTCCCCAGACATCGCCCTTGTGCTTCAGCGGAAATTCAAGATGGCGTCCAAAATGGCGGCAATTTTGGCATTTTATCATATTACCACCTAAAAACATGATAGAAATGCAAACAGGGTGTCAAAATACATGTTTTCAAGCACGAGGATTGTTTTAAAGATTACATTATGAGTTTATGGGATTTATATGTGTCATTTTCAAGGTCAAATGATATTTATCAAGGTCATTGTTGGCCAAAAACGGCCGTAACTCTGAAACATTATCTAGGCTCTTAGGACCTAGGTTTATTCTATTATAGGTTTATACTAGGTTTATTTTATAATGTCTTATTCCCACTGGGCGACGCGATGGTATTGTGACGTCATAGGTGAATGATGTCACGCTAGATGACCTGACTTCTCAGTAGTAGTCTCACGTCACTGTGTTGTCACTTTTAGCATCATCATCACAAATCAATGTATTTGATTGTGATAGAGAAATGAACAAACTGTATCTAAAGTACTCAAGAACATACTACTGGTAAGTTTATGATTTTTGGCACATTGTGTCTCCGCTAAGACGTTATGCGCTTGACCTTGCTTGAATTGTGTTGCTTGTGCCAAGGACAATCTAAAAAAGAAATATATGATATATCCGCTATGATAGAAACTAGTAGCAAAATCGCACTCAAACGAAGGAAACCCTTCAGCAATGTTCAGACCATTGAATATAAGGACAGTGTTTCGAAACGCGCAAGAGAAAGATGTGATGAGTGGGGCAACAAAGTTGCCAAGAGAATAGATGCTGTCATAGATTTGGAAGCAGCTGAGGCCAAATACCATAGAGCCTGTGGTGTTGAGTTCTTTACTAATACTGAGAAAACACAATCCGTTGGCAAACCAGCTGACGCTGTAAGAGATTATGCCTTCAATACACTCTGTTCATTTATAGATGAGAATGATGAATGTCAGTTTTCTATTTCGGTGCTCATGGAACATATGGAAACGTTTCTTCAAGGTGAAGAAGGGTATTCCATCAAATACTTCAAACAGAAGCTGAACGAACGTTATGGTGAGGACATCATCACAAGTATCCCTGGAAAGACAAGCATTGTCAGTTTTCGTGACTCTGCGCACCGGATCCTTCGTGAAAAGTGGGTGACCGACAGAACAACTGGGAATTATAACGAAAATGATCGAATAATTGAAATGGCTGCATCAATTATTCTTGATGATATTCGCTTATCAATTTATGATCTCACTGAATACCCCACAATGAAAGACACTGAGAATGGTAACACCTTGATTCCTGACTCACTAAAGCGTTTCTTGCAAAAATTGCTAGATCCGAAGGATAAACAGTCTAGAGTTGTAAACAGACGGTGCACGGCCATAGCCCATTCCATCATTTCAACCTGCAGGCCGAGGTCATTTAGCTCACCATTGCTACTTGCCATTGCATTGTACATACATCGCAACTACGCCTCACGTGAGCCGATAGATATCCTGAGCAGTATCACCTTTGCTGACGATTACAAGGAAGTGCAACGCTTTGAGAAGTCTAATACCCACTTGCGAACCTTCCTATGGCTTGAATGGTTTTATGCAATTTGTGTTTGACAATGCAGACTTCAACGTAGCTACGCTGACCGGTCACAACACATTTCATGCTATGGGTGGAATAGCATGTGTAACTCCTTACGGAACAGTGGATAAGTCGCCCATCAAGCGCACAGCGAAAGCACCATCAACAGAGCTATTAGGTACATTTGCGCAAATCCCCATCAAGACTTACAGCAAACCGCCAGTTCCTGGGCTTCAGTGTGTAACAGTTGAGTCTCTGAACATTTCTGACAGTCAAATTCTTCAAGCGACAGCTTTTGATTTGGTTTGGATGCTTGGGTATGTGTTGAACCTATCATCTCGAGTTCCTTGGAGTGGATTCATGAAAACTGTTGTGAGGAATGTCGAGTTTCATACCTCCAGAATTGAAACTCTCCCCTTCATCAATCTTGATCCCAGTAACCCCAGCACCATCTACTCTGCACTGTGTTTTGCCCAAGAACAAAGTGAAAAACATGATCTGAAAATCTGTCCTGTAACTTTTGATCAGACTTTGTTCCAGAAGGCTTCAGAAATAGTTGCTGCTTCCAACGACTTGGACAGAGTGATTGTTCGACTTGGTGGATTTCATCTTTGATGTCATATCTTGGTAGTATAGGCCATATCATGTCAGGGAGTGGGTTAGCGGAACTGTGGGGAAGAGTGTATGCCAATGGGTCTGTGGTACACATGCTGACTGGCCATGCTTACTCTCGAGCAGTGCGGGCTCACATTCTCTCCTTGTTAGCTCTCATAAGTGTCCTGCTGGAGAAGTCTGACTCGTTAAACCAGACTGACAGAGAACACCTGGCCTGTGTGCACGACAACACTATTCACCAAGATGTAGGCACCGCTAATGTAGAAGAGGACGAAATTGTTACGCAGTTCCACCAACTACTGTCACAACAGCTTGACCAAGCAGCTAGCCATAGTAGAACTGGCAAGCTATGGGTGCAATACGTCCATCAGGTTATCCTGATGCTGAACTTTGTCAGAGCTGAGAGGACAGGTGATTGGAAGCTCCACCTTCACAGTGTAAGGGAGATGATTCCACATTTCCACGCAGCTGGTCATCTTCCTTATGCCAAATCTGCCAGACTCTACCTCCAGCAGATGGAATCCATCAACAGTCATGCCACCTGATGAGTATAGTTTGTTCACTGACAAAGGTTACTTCACAATCCGCCGAGCTAATTAATTCTGGGCTGGGAATTTCTCTGATCAAACAATCGAGCAGTTCTTGATGAGGATGCTGAAAATGAGTGGAGGTCGAGGTCGAGGACCCATGGTCGAGGTATTACCGACAGTACCTTGGCAAAATGGGTTCATGCTTTACCTCAATGTGTCCCTGTCTGTGATGATCTGGAGGAGTTCACTGGTGTACACACAACTAACCCGGAACATAAGGATCTCCGTTCATCCACCAAATAAAAATTCAACATGGATCATGGTGTTTTCGTGCAGTGGTTGCAGGCGCATCCACCATTTGCTGGTTATCAACGAGACCGTCTGGTGTCAATCGCGACTCGAGTTGTAGCTGATGTCTCGGACAACTGTGATGATGCAGTGAACGTTGGTCTTACTGCGGCCTCTAGGATAGCCGGCAAACGCTTCACAGAGATCACACTGCACCGCAGCGACAAAGTGAAGACGTTGAATGATAAGCATAATAGCATCAACATCAGGGGGCAAAACACAGTCGTGAATCCTGATCTCTTCTTCAACAAGATAAACTGTGTCTTGAAGACTAGCTCGGACCTGGAAGAGTTTCTGGCATACGAACTTGGCCCTCAACCTTCTTCCCTGTTTCACAATGGCGCCATGCGGAAGACAAACAAGAGTGCCCTAGGTACACTCCTGAAGTCGTTTGTCCCTGCACAGCCGGACATGCCCGACAAGTGTCGCTATGTTGTGGATGGGGGTCATCTGTTGCAGTCGGTGTTCTGGCCACAACCATCGAAGTACAGTGATGTGTCATTGTTACGTTTCCTATACTTTGAAACATTATGGAGCAGGCAACACTGTTGTATTTGATGGCTATAACACCAGCTCCACAAAGGCAGTTGAACAACAGCGGCGGGCAAAGAAAGCCACATCCAGTAACATCTTGTTTGACCATAACATGCAAACCACCACTTCCCAGGCAATCCCTTGCAGCCAACAGAGTGGGGATGGAGACTGCAGGATAACAATCTCATTCCCGTTGAAACAGACCAGCCCATTGCCCCTGACACTCTGCTAAACATGGTATCATGCTGCTGCAAAGCAGATGGCTGTGGCTCGTCGTGCGGTTGCAGGAAGCTTGGGTTACCTTGCTCCACCTTATGCGTCAAGTGCAATGGCCAGACCTGCAACAATGCTGCACCATTTCCATCACTGCTGGATGAAGATGGAGAAGATGGAGACTAGACCAGTTTTTCCTGACAGTGATGAAGACGATGATAAAATATAATCTTATAAGTAGTTGAAATTGTTCATAATCGATTGAATGACACATATGTCACATAAACTCATAATGTAATCTTTAAAACAATCCTCGTGCTTGAAAACATGTATTTTGACACCCCGTTTGCATTTCTATCATGTTTTTAGGTGGTAATATGATAAAATGCCAAAATTGCTGCCATTTTGGACGCCATCTTGAATTCCCATTGAAGCACAAGGTGGATGTCTGGGGACTTTTAGTATGTTATTCAGGACAGTTTTCTGAACATATCCTGAAATTTTCAGCTTTGTTTGAATTTGTTCCAGGTTAAATCTATTATTCCTGGACTATTATGCCTAGATATACCCACACACCAGATTAGAAGTTGGTACTTCGCTTATTTTTCAAGATATTCCTCTCACAAGGTTCAGACATACATGGCATCAGACATACATGGCGGCAGCCATCTTGGATTTTGACGTGGGTTGCACCCACACACCAAATTCGAATGCGGCCGTTCGCTTACGCACGCACGCACACCCGCCCGCACGCCTGCACACACGGACGGAGGGGAAAACCATAGTCCCCCTTTCGCTCCGCGGTGCGACAGGGGACAATAATCTTCTGATTACAGAAATAATTATGCTGCACCACTAACTGAAATTTAATTTACAGGCCCCAATCACAGATGGGAGAACACAAAGCAACTCACCTGGAAAATGTCAAATTTTCAGTTAACACCACAATTTATGCAAATAGTTAAAACCTCATTGTGACCAAGCACATTTGCCACAGTATGACTGATCAAAGGAATGCAAAGGATGCTTGCCAATTAAAGCAGTGGATAGGATAATTATTACAAAATAAACTAGAAAGCATCGAAACACAAACATTTCTCAACCATGCTATTCATTACACACAAGTCATTATGCTTTTGTTAAAATCCAAGGGGGGTAACCAATTCAAATGTGGAATGATCACCAGATGGTATGGGATAACTAATAATGGAACATTAAACACCAAACATCCTCACCTCATCCAACACAATCATCTGCACACTCTCCATCTTGGCCAATCCTTTGTTGATGAGGTCAAGGATGCGACCAGGGGTAGCAATTATTACATGCACTGAAGGTACAAAGTAATTAAATTCAGGTGGGGAAAACAAATAAAAATATAAAACAATCAATGCAAAAATAGTCATTTTTCACCTTTCTTCCCACCACACCCAACAACATAGTCAAATTCAGATATAGCAAAAAAGTTAATTGTGACTGATACGACATTCTTAAAAAGTATCAGTCATGCACACTTCCATTTTATGCAAGGAGACAAGGGGTTATTACCTCCACCAGCTAAGGTGGGAGGAGGTTATGTTTTCACCCCATGTCTTGTCTGTGCAAGCAAGGTATCTAAACGTTGTGGATGGATTCAGCCAAACAATGTGGACAATTTGGTTTTGTGAGTAATATATATATATATATATATACAGTAATACCCCGGCCTACGTCATTAATTAGTTCCATAAGCCGTGACGTAACTCGGTTTTTGACGTAAACCGGGCGTAATGCCTTTTAGCTCTTTCACGAGCCTTGATCTTGTATACAAGAAGAAAAAAAGAAAAAGAAAAAAAAAAGCCTTAAAAAGAAGACAAACACCGTAAAACTACAGTAAATAACTCGCGAAAGTATATAACTATCGCTAAACCTTAAAGAACACGAAAAACACATTTTGGTCATATTTTAAAATGAGTAATGAACACAATTAATAAATGAATTTGTAAAGAATAATAAATAAAATTAATAGGATTATGTTATTCACCTTAAACATGGCGTCTCTTCTGAACACAAACACATTTTAGCAGTCTTAGCCGGCGGCGCTTTTTCAGTGACGTATGCGAGAATACGTTCCCTATCATGAATGATGGTCGATACCGTCGACCGTGGCAGCCCTAAGGCATAGACCTTATCGCGAATCGGTAAATATCAGAGGACGCTCCACCGCAAAGCATGATGGGATCGAAAAGGGGGCAAAGGTAAACACGAACCCAGAAGAGGAAGCGTCTGTCTACGATCAACGCTGTGTTTACGGAAAGGAAGATGGCTAATGTGAAAGAAATTCAGCGTTTTTTGGCATTAAAATCCAGCGATTTAAAGAAATATTTGAGGGAAAGGGGGGTTCCCATTGGAGAAGAGAAACAACCTGCTTATGTAAGTACAGTTCCTGAATGTTGAAACCTCGATCGGCCATACAAATATCGCTGGGCTGGAACTTGTCTACAATGTTCGTCATCTTTACAAATTTTTGTCCGACGTGTTTCCTCCTGTAGGTTTGGAAATGTATGAAATTGTTCCGCTAGGTGTAATACCAACAAGGCACTTGAGAGTAGGTCTTGACTTATATTGGCTGTACACTTGCAAACAAAATTTGGGAGACGGTGCTTTGTCCTAATCCAAAGCGAAAAACGAGGTCCTCCTCGCGAAGATTAAGCCGAAGCTTCATGAGTGTCATGAGTAGTTGATCCTCAAGATTGAGATCGCTTAACTCCAGGTTTTGTAGTATTGTTTATTTGCCAGGTCTCGTCTTCCATTGATTAATTTCCCCTTATAATAATGAAGGTTCTGTGCATGAGGGGATACTTCTGCTAATAACCACTTAAACAGGTCATAACTAGGTAAACCTGTATAAAGTTTCACAAGTTCATCACAGTTTGCTATGTCCAAAACAGTAAGCTTCTTGTTACATACTGCAATGGCGGCTTTCAGTTTTGCGAGGGTGACCTTGGCTTGCAAATACTGGCTTATGAGCTGATCACAGTTCACAGTTAATTTGTCACAGTAAAAAAGGCCTAAAAGTAGTTTAAAGTGGTAAGGATCACGTCGTGTGTCAATGTAAACAAGCAGTCTGTCAAAGTGACAGCGACCGCCGGCGGCGCTATTGCCCCTTTCCGATCCCATGACGCATTGCGGTTCCGATTCGCGATAAGGTCTATGCGCTATCACAGATACTTTGTCACCTTTTTCATACCTTTTAATCAGATTTAACTTATCTTCCATCATAACCACATTACACTTGGAAACACTAGCATTATCCTTCTTAGGACCCATGGCTAACACAGACACAGTAAAGGAATACTGTACGTCACCTCTATTTTGAATGAGAACCAGCAGCTGCGCGTACATACAGTATACTGTACGTACATTTTAATATATTTTTAATGTGTTTTTTATTGTATTTTAAATTGTTTTTTAGCTTCTTTTATTGTTAATTTATGTACTATTTTATTTATTTTAAATATATTTTTAAGGAAATTTTTTTTTTCCACGTCCGTAGGAGTGACGTAAAGTCGCACATGACGTTCGCTGAACTCAAATTTACTCTAGAAGAGCGGCGTAAAGTCGGATTTGACGTAGGTCGAAATGGCGTAAAACGGGGTATGACTATATATTTTTTTTGGTGAAGATCAAATCAGCCAGGTGTTGGCTTAGCAGTTAGGGTGCCGACTTGGGATCCACGGATCCTGGGTTCAAATCCCGGTCAATCGCTGATTTAACGCTGGGGGTTGACTCAGCCTGTCATTCTTCCGAGGTTGGCAAATTGAGTACCAGTTCACTGGCAATTCCCTGTGTGTCGCAAGAGGTGACCAACAGGGTTGGGGGAAGGAAGGGCATCCGGTTGTAAAACAGCTTCAAAAAGGGGGTCACGGTGCCCGAAAAAGGCCAACCCCTACTCTGCGGGGAAAATGGCCTCTAAAGTAGGTTCCGGTGAAGATCCAAATCCTACGATTACTTTTTTACTTTTTTCTTTAAGTGATTCTTCCCCATTGAGAGATGGGCCAAAAATGATACACAAACACTATCTCAAAAGGTGGACAAATTATGACAAAACAAGGTGGATGATTTGGTTAGGTGACAAGAACAAGCCAAATACATTTTGGTTCTGGTCTGGAAGCAGGTCTGGCCTATCAGTGGGATGCAAAACATAAAATGTTCAGCTTAGCGGAGTTACACGCTTGACCGAGGGCTGTTCTAGTTATCCTCACTACTCTGTCTGTGTCTGCACATAATGTGCCAACGTAGGCCACTTTTCTCAACCAAGTACCTCCAAAAGTCCAAATCATGTGCAATTAGAATGCAAGTACATCTATAATGTACAAATAGAATGTGAGTACATCAATAAAATACATGCTCCACTTCTTAAAATACATAAAATACAAACATACTTGGACTTCCGCTTTCGGTCCCTCGGGTGAGAACCTTGCTTTGATCTCTCCAAGACATCGAAGTTTAAGTATTTTCCCATTCGTGTCTGTCAAATTTCCACTGGTTATTTTATTGCATACGTGTTATTGTGCGTTGTTAGTTTTGGTTTTGTAAAAAATTAGCATTGTCATTTTTCAGTCATTTTTTTGTTCGCACCTCGTGCGCAGCCTGGTCTCAAGGCTCCCTCCCCCCGTCAGTATTTTGTGAATACAAGTTCTTTCCTTCACTGTATTTGCTCGTTTTTGATTTTCCTTTCTCCCCTACCTCCCACTAAAATCTTACCCTTCGTCTAACGTTTTAAATACAAAAAAAAGAAAAGAAAAAAGTTTTAATTCTCTCGCAGACACGCTGGTTCCCTCATCCTCTTGTCTCACCTTGTGCCCCACCCCCTTTATCTCCTTTTCTTCCACCTCGCCAACACTAGTTTCCTCCAGACTCATTCAACCCTTTCTCCTGTCTCAAATTCACGTCCTCACTTCAGGGACTTTTCCCAGATTGTTTCACTGTTTTGTTTCAATATTTAAATATTTTAAAACTTTCCCCTGCAGTGTTTTATTTCAGTGGTTTATGACAACACGCTGTTTTTCTTCCGATTTAAAAGGCTTTTTTCAAAAGCCTCTCGAATAAAAAATTCAATCTCTTACAGTTCTTCCTCCCAACATTCTCTAAATGCACCTTCATTCCACCCCTCTATAGTTTTTATACAGATCTGACTTCAAAACAACAAACCCAGTTTGTAATAAATGTTCGTTTTTCATTAATCATCCACTTTCTGAACTCCCCCTCACTCCTCTTAAACTACCTCTACCCCTCAAATCTCCCCCCTTGCCCTCTTCTCCAAATCTCCCCCCTCCCTTTCAATTCTCCCCTCTCTCAATTCTCCCCACCCCCCTCCAAATCTTCCCACCCCCCTACCATTTTTCTCTAATTCTCCCCCCTCCCGGTCAAAGCTGCCTCCTCCCCACTTCGTATCCCTTCTATCTCATACCTCCACCTCCTCCTTTGCTCTGCCCCCCACCCGCCTCAAACAACCCCTCACTGTACCTCATCCCATCACCATCAAACCTTTTGTCCTCCTCATCCTTACCTTTCTCCTAACTTTTGCAATCTGACACCATCAACAGCTCTCCCTACCTCCCCCTCTCACCTTTCATTTACCCGACCCCTCCACTGTCCTGACCTCGATGCTCCCACTCCCCCTTCCTCTTCCTTAACGGTATGGACCTCAAACATCCGGGGCCTTCACTCAAACCTGATTGATCTCTCCATACAGGTTGCTTCTGACAAACCAGTCGTAATCTGCTTAACAGAAACTTTCCTTCTTCAAGATGTCTCTGATTCCTCAATACCCCTTCCTGGTTACTCCCTCCTCCGGTATAGACTTGAGCCTTGTCCTGTTGGTGGGGCAGCTATCTTTATCAAAAACTCTTCCTCACTCTCCTTGCACTACCCTCTCCACCGCAACCCCAGGAGTACCTCTGGCTACGGCTTCTCTGCGCTCCCACCTTTTGTTCATATGCGTTTTGTACCGTCCTCCAAACAGTGATGACTCCATTTACATTTCGCTGTCTGACAACATGGACCAACTTCTATCCACTCAGCCCAACTCTCTCTTACTCATATGTGGCGACTTCAACTGTCATAATGCCAGTTGGCCGAGTGTGGGTTCCTCTCTCACCAGCCATGGCATCTCAGCAAAGGACTTCTGCGACTCATTGGGACTGACACAATCTGTCAATTTCCCGACCCGGATCTCAGTCAATGCAGTATCTTCTCTTCGAGAATTGGTTATGACAAACTTCCCTGCAAATATATGCTGCTCTTCTTCTGCTCCAATCGGTTCTTCTGATCATGTGCTTGTTGAAGTGGATATCTCTATGGCCATATTCAGAGAGCCTCCTCAGTGCCGACAAGTCTGGCATTTCACTCAGGCCGACTGGCAAGGTCTTCAAGCAGCCATCAATCATCTGGACTGGTCTCCCATCTCTACTGCCTCTGACAAACTTTTCCTTGGAATTCTTCCAAAGTTGATCTCGCGAGATCTCGGAGACGGTGGGAGGGATTTTCGAAGCTCCACACGGTCTCCACGTTTTTCGAAGTCAAGTCTGTTCACAATTGTATTTTGTCGAAACTGTATTTATCTTTCGGTGTGTGAAGTTATTGTGTGCAAGTTTGGTTGTTTCTCGGTGTTTATCTTTCATAAATTGATCGTCTGTTTGCTGTGTCGTGTCTTGAGGCCTTGTACAGTGTGCACTGTACAACCTTGAGGCTTTGTTTTTCTCTCAGCGGTCCGTCGTTTTGTGATCCAATAACTTTCGTTCTCTGTATTCCCAGTCTTTTCACCCATAGCCTACTTCCTTGTGTAAATCTCAACTCGGGGAAAAAAAGAAAAAGAAAAAAAGAAAAAAAACATTTCCTTCTCTGTTCTCATTCGTTTATTCATTCTTATTCGTTCGTTCGTTCTTCGACCACGTGTTTCTCCCCCATTTCCCCAGATAGTTTTCACTCATTAACCTTCAATGTTTACACTTTCCCCTCAAGTTATGTATTCCGTCATATTTTATAACACCTTTTTCTTCTTCTTCTTTAAAAGGCTGCTTTCGACTTGCTCACCAAATCAATTCATCCCAAAAAAAATATCCATCTCCTATAGTGCCTTTTTTCTACATTCCCTAAACTCTCCTGCACTCCATCCTCCATCCAGCGTCCTTAAACGTATTTTTAACTCGAAGGTCACAAGAAACTCATTTTCCAATAAATGTTCGTTTCCCATAAATCGTACACTTTCAAAAATCCAATCTCACCCCTCCCCTCCAAATCTTCCCCATAACCCCTCCCCTCCAAATCTTCCCCATCACCCATCCCCTCCAAATCTTCCCCATCACCCATCCCTTTCAAATCTCCCCCCTTGCCCCCTCCCTCCTAAACTACCCCCTCACCCCTCCCCGCCAAGACGCCCCCTCGCCCCTCCCCTCCTAGACTCCTGCCTCACCCCTCCCCTCCAAATCTCCCCCATATCCCATCCCTTTCAAATCCCTCCCCTTGTCCCTTCCCTCCCAAACTCCCCCCTCACCCCTCCCCTTCAAATCTCCCCACCCTCATTGCTTCTCAATTTCCCCCCTCTCACTCCCCCTCCTCAAAGCGTCCTCCCCGCTTCTTCCCCCTTCAAACTCTCACCTCCATCTCCCCCAACCTTCTGCCTCGCTCTTCCCCCTCCTCAAATAACACCTCATTGTGGCTCACCCAATCACCATCAAACCTTTTGTCCGCCCCATCCTTCCCTTTCTCCGAGCTATTCTGAAATCTCTGACACACCTTCAACAGCTCTCCCTATCTCTTCCACCTCTTCCACATCTTACCCTACCCCTCCTCCCCCCTGTTCTGTATCTGATGCTCCCCCTTCCTCTTCATTAACGGTATGGACCTCAAACATCCGGGGCCTTCGTTCAAACTTAACTGATCTCTCCATACAGGTTGCTTCTGTCAAACCAGACGTGATCTGCTTAACAGAAACTTTCCTCCTTTATGATGTCTCTGATTCCATAGTATCTCTCCCGGGCTACTCCCTCCTCCGGTATGATAGACCTGAGCCTCGTCCTGGAGGCGGGGTTGCTATCTTTATCAAAAACTCTTCCTCACTCGCCCTGCACTGCACTCTCTCCACCTCACCCCCAGGAATACCTCTGGCTACGGCTTCCCCTTCGCTCCCACCTCTTGTTCATATGTGTGTTGTACCGTCCACCAAACAGTGATGACTCCATCTACATATCGCTGTCTGATGATATGGACCAACTTCTATCTACTCATCCCAACTCTCTCTTCCTCATATGTGGTGATTTCAACTGTCATCATGCCAGTTGGCTGGGTGTGGGTACCTCTCTCACCAGCCATGGCTCCTCAGCAAAGGACTTCTGCGACTCACTGGGACTGACACAATCTGTCAATTTCCCGACCCGGATCTCAGTCAATGGAACATCTTCTCTTCTGGACTTGGTTATGACTAACTTCCCTGAAAATGTCTGCTGCTCTTCTTCTGCTCCGATCGGATCATCTGATCATGTCCTTGTTAAAGTGGACATCTCTCTGACCATCCTCAGGGAGCCTGCTCAGCGTCGACGAGTCTGGCATTTCACTCAGGCCAACTGGCACGGTCTTCAAGCAGCCATCAATCATCTGGACTGGTCTCCCATCTCTACCACCTCTGACATCAACACATCCTGGGAATTCTTCCAAAGTAAATTGCTCTCTCTCATGCACAGATTTATCCCATCTCGTCTTCAGTTGTCATACCCTTCCTCCCGTCCATGGTACACGGAATCTTGTGGTGAGGCTGTTGCCCAGAAACAACTTGCCTTCGTCTCCTGGAACGCAAATCCAACGGAAGGAAATCTCATTTCCTTTCACAAAGCCCGAAACAAGTGTGTGTCCACCCTCAGGAGAGCCAGGAAACAATATCTCTCCGTTCAAGACCGAACTCTCTTATCTGTCTCCCTCTTCCAAATCCTGGTGGCGTCTGGTCAAATCCGTTTCTGGTGTTTGTTCCCCCTCCATCCCCTCCCTTACCTCAAACGGCTACACAGCTGACTCCGCACGTGAAAAAGCTGAATGCCTCAACTCTGTGTTTGCCTCTAAATCTTGTGTCCCAAACCCATCCCTCTCTGTACCCACCATACCCAGTCGTACCCTGCTGCTCCTGGACTCCGTGTCCTTTCCTCCTGACAAGGTGGAAAAGTTTCTGTCAACCCTCGACTCTGATTCTGCAACTGGACCCGACGGCATCAGCCCACGGGTCCTAAAATCCTGCTCTGCTGCTCTATCTCACCCTCTCTGTTCTCTTCACCCTCTCTTTTGCTCAAGGTCAACTGCCATCTGCTTGGAAATCAGCCAACATCACCACTTTGCACAAAAAAGGTGCAAAAACAGATCCTAGCAACTACAGACCAATCAGCCTTCTCCCAATTATCAGCAAAGTCATGGAATCCATCATTGCTTCGGATATGAAATCTTTCCTCTTCTCCAATGGCTTGATCTCTGATCATCAATTTGGTTTCAGACCAGGTCACTCTACTCTGGACATGCTGCTTCTGCTGTCTCAACAATGGATGGAGGTCCTCAATGCCAAACAGGAAATTAGAGCTGTCTCCCTCGACATATCACGTGCCTTCGACACGGTCTGGCACCCCGCTCTGCTCACCAAACTCTCCTCCTTTGGTATCCATGGAAATCTCCACGCATGGCTGGCGGACTTCCTCTCTAGTCGTCGTCAACGTGTGGCCCTGAATGGGTTTCTCTCATCTCCTCTTCCTGTTCAGGCTGGAGTTCCCCAAGGCAGTGTTCTGGGCCCCGTGCTTTTTCTGGTCTTCATCAATGATCTCTCTGACTCTCTCGAAAATCCTCTCTATCTCCTTGCTGATGACTCCACTCTCTGCCGCTCCATTCCTCTTCCCTCAGATCGACAGTCTGCTGCCTCCTCACTCTCTGAAGACCTGGACAAAATCACAGACTGGTCAAACAAGTGGAACATGTCTTTCAATCCTGACAAATCTCACACTCTTACTATGTCTCTCCGAAAAGATCGACTGGACAACCCTCCCATCTACTTTCTCAACAATCCTCTCCAAGAAGTTCTGTCGCTCAAGATTTTGGGTCTCACTATCTGCCATGATCTTTCTTGGGAAAACCACATTTCCAAGCTGGCCTCCAAAGCCAGTCGCCGACTGGGCATCCTCCGTCGTGCGAAGTCCTTCCTCGGCACACCTGAGCTCCTCACCACATACAAGGCTTTCATCCGCAGCTCAATGGAATACTGTTCTCCCCTATGGGCCGGTGCTCCTGCCTCACACCTAGCTCGGCTTCACGCTGTTGAAACCAAAGCTTTCAGAATTATTGGAATCTCCCGCGATGAAGCTATCTCTGAGGGCCTTTCACTCACTCACCGCAGGCAGGTGGTCTTTCTGTCTTCTACCGACTCCTCTCCGGCCTTGCACCCCCAGCTCTCTCTGTGCTCTGTCCCCCAAATATTCCTACAGGTCGCACAAGATCTGCCAGCAACCCTCTGATGGTTAAACTGCCGAAATCTCGGCTCTCTGCTCACCTTCACTCTTTCATTCCTCTTTTCTCCCGCCTCTGGAACAAACTCCCTCACTCCCTTCAATCCCACTCCTCCCTCCAGGTCTTTAAAACAGCTGTTCACCACCATCTCTCATCTTCCCCCATCCAAAACCTTGATCTTTTCTACCCCCGCTAATTCACCCCAGATCCACCTTGTTTGAAATTCCAACTTCTTTCCTGGAAGTCCTGGCAGTGTCCATATGTTTTATACCTCTCCCACCGCCCCCTTCCCATGCCCCCCCCCCCCCCAAAGCCCTCGCCCTCTCTCAGATCTCTCGATGTCTCCATGTCTCTCGGTCCCTGCTCTCAAATGTTGTGTTTGTGTCCTTCCCCCTCTCTCCCCATCTTGTCTACCGCTCCCGATGTTATATGTTTTATGTGTCGGTTTGTCTTTCTGTGTGATTAATGTTCGCTCTTTCACGAGCCTCGATCTTGTATACAAAAAAAAAAAAAAAAAAAAAAAAAAAAGTAAACTGCTCTATCTCTCTCTCATGCATAGATTTATCCCATCTAGTCTTCAGTTGTCAAACCCTTCCTCCCATCCATGGTACACTGAATCTTGTGGTGAGGCAGCTGCCCTGAAACAACTTGCCTTTGCCTCTTGGAAGGCTAATCCAACTGAAGACAATCTCAGTTCCTTCCACCAAGCTCATAAGTGTCTACCCTCAGGAAAGCCAGGAATCAATATCTCTGCTCTCAAGACTGAACTCTCAAACCTGTCTCCTTACTCCAAATCCTGGTGGCATCTGGTCAAATGTGCTTCTGGTGTTTGTTCCCACTCCATCCCCTCCCTTACCTCAAATGGCTACACAGTTGACAACGCACGTGACAAAGCTGAATGCCTCAACTCTGTTTGCCTCAAAATCTTGTGTCCCGAACACATCTCTCTGTACCCACTTTACCCAGTCGAACCCAACTGCTCCTGGACTCTGTGTCCTTCTCTCCTGACAAGGTGGAGAAGTTTGTCAAAACTCAACTGATTCTGCAACTGGACCAGACGGCATCAGCCCACGTGTCCGAAAATCCTACAATGCCACTCTTTCACACCCTCTTTTCTTTTCACCCTCTTTTGCTCAAGGTCATCTGCCACCTGCCTAGAAATCAGCCAACATTACCACTTTACACAAAAAGGTGCAAAAACACCCTTGGAACTACAGACCAATCAGCCTGCTCCCAATTATCACCAAAGTCATGGAAATCCATCATTGCTTCGGATATCAAATCCTTCCTCTTCTTCAATGGCTTGATCTCTGATCAATTTGGTTTCAGACCAGGTCAATCGACTCTGGAAATGTTGTTTCTGCTGGCTCACATTGGATGGAGGTCCTCAATGCCAAACAGGAAATCAGAGCCGTCTCCCTTGACATATCAATTGCATTCGATACGGTCTAGCACCCCGCTCTGCTCAACAAACTCTCCTCCAATGGTATCCACGGAAATCTCCACGCATGGCTTGCGGACTTCCTCTCTGGTCGTAGTCAACATGTGGCCCCGAATGGATTTCTCTCATCTCCCCTTCCTGTTCAGGCTGGAGTTCCCCAAGGCAGTGTTATGGGCCCTGTGCTTTTTCTGGTCTTCATCAATGATCTGACGCTCTGGAAAATCCTCTATCTCTTTGCTGATGACTTCACTCTGCCGCTTCATTCCTCATCTCTCAGATGGGCAGTCTGCAGCCTCCTCACTCTCTGCAGACCTGGACAAAATCAGACTGGTCAAACAAGTGGAACATGTCTTTCAATCCTGACAAATCTCACACTCTTACGACGTCTCTCCGCAAAGACCGACTGGACAACCCTCCCATCTACTTTCTCAACAATCCTCTCCAAGAAGTTCTGTCAATGAAGCTTTTGGGTCTCACTATCTACTATGATCTTTCCTGGGAAAACCACATTTCCAAGCTGGCCTCAAAAGCCAGTCGCCGACTGGGCTTCCTCGTCGTGCGAAGTCCTTCCTTGGCACAACTGAGCTCGTCACCACATACAAGGCTTTCATCTGCAGCTCAATGGAATAGTGCTCTCCCATCTGGGCTGGTGCTCCTGCCTCACACCGCGCTCGGCTTCAGGCTGTTGAAACCAAAGCTTTCAGAATCATTAGAATCTCCCACGATGAAGCCGATTATGAGGGCCTTTCACTCACCGCAGGCAAGTAGCTTTGTCTTCTTCCGAATCCTATCCAGCCGAGCTCCCCCAGCTCTACAACACAAATATTCCTTCAGGTCACACAAGATCTGCCAGCAACCCTCTTCTGGTAAAATTGCCAAAATCAAGACTCTGCTCACCTTCACTCCTCTTTTTGCCCACCTCTGGAACAAACTCCCTCACTCTTCAATCCCACTCCTCCCTCCAGGTCTTTACACTTTTCCTGGAAGTCCTAGAGCAGTTGTCCATGTTTTAAACCCAACCCCCCCCCCCCCTTCTATGCCCTCCTCCAAAATCCTCTCCCTCCCACAGATCTCCCGATGTCCCTGTTCTCTGCTGTTGTACTTGTGTGCCTCCCTCTCCCCATCCAGTCTCCCTCTCCCTTTATTGTATGTCCGTTTTTTTTTGTGATAAATGTTAGTTCTCACACGAGCCTCGATCTTGTATACAACAAAATAAAAACAAAAAAGAACGCCTCCAACCCCACACAAAAACAAGTCCAAGCAATCCTTGCTTGATTGGCATGCAATCCTCGATTGCTCGTTCGTCGTTTTTTTATTAGAAAAGGAATACGGTTTGTGGTTACGACTGAAGATGAATAATTATAGCATTAAGAAAAAAAAGAAAAGAGTTGCAGGTGGTGTGTGTTCCACATTTGAACAAATGATGCCAAATTCAACGGGAACATTTTGGTGACTATTCATGAGCAGACGCAATCAAATAAAGTTAGTCACTTGGAAGTGCAATTCGTTAGGGTGATGTCTTTTTGGCCTCTTGAATATTGTATTTTCATGCCATAAACCAATAGTTTGTGGCTTTCATACAAATTTGCTTTCTCAAAAAAGATTAGCACATTCCAAGTCACCCTGGTGTTGGGCTAGCGGCTAGGGTGCCGGCTTAGGATCCTAGGAGGATCCTGGGTTCGAATCCCGGTCGATCGCTGAATTAACGCCAGGGGGGTTGACTCAGCCTGTCATCCTTCCGAGGTCGGCTGAGTACCAGTTCACTGGTAATTCCCTGTTTGTCGTTAAAGGCGGCAAAAAGGGTTGGCGTCAGGAAGGGCATCCGGCCGTAAAACATTGCTTCAAAAAGGGGACCAAAAAAACAACAACAACCACGGTTCGCGAAAAAGGCCAACCCCCGCTTTGCGGGGAAAAATGGCCTCTAAAGGTGGTTATTTACACTCCAAGTCATGCAAGCAAATCCCAGTGATCACCTATGTTGAGCAGAACATTCCACCTGAAGGCATCTTACAATTGACAGAAGCAGAAACACCAAAAAAAGCCTAAAAGTATCAATAGGTATGCTTTTATAACATTTAATGTTGCCCAACTAGAGGTGCCATTGGCAACGAAACTTGGTGTAATTTACATTATATTAATCATTGGTATGAATCTTGGAAATGTATTTGAGGAGGGGGGTGGGGGGGGAAGAAGGAAGAAAAAAAAAAGGGGGGGGGAACAAAAGCCCATTCAGAAAGCTGCACAACTGTTGAGAATGGGATAATGCAGGAAGGCAGTACCAACCTGTTTCATCAAGACGGAGAATATCGTCCCGAAGATTTGTTCCACCAGTCGTAGCCATGACTTTGACTTTGTCCATGTGCTTACTTAGTTCAATACAAATCTGGCTCGTCTGAAGGGCCAGCTCACGTGTTGGCACAATGACCAGTGCTGAGGGAGACAATGCCAAAAAACAAGACAATATGGTTTTGAGGGGGGAAAACAAATACACAAATACACTTACAACTACAGATTCTTCCCTTCTCAACTGAGCACCTTGTATGCGGGGTCGTCGAAGATCAAGACGCTCGAGCAGGGGGATGAGGTAGGCTCCACTTTTGCCTGTGCCATTCTTGGCTCTGGCGAGGATGTCCCGACCGGATAGCGCAATGGGAATGCTCTCCTCCTGAAGAACAAATGTGCATGTCAAGCTCCACTGAGATAGTCAGCCAACTATCCAACCTTACAATGAACCATGGCAAAATGCTTGATCAATACACAAAACTGCAGGCGCAGGTCAAAGATACGGATTTGTTGCAACTATATAAAGCATAAACATAGCGCTATGACAAGCCACATGTCCTGCATCATTTTAACGCTCTTTTCATCCCCCATTTAATCGTATTTTAATAGTATCAAGCCCCCAGTATCCCTGCTGACAAATTTAGATAAATTAAAATTGTGATCACAAACGAGTGAACTCAAGCCCAAACAATTTGCATAAAAGAATTGAAGTTGACTTGTAAAAGTGGGGGTTGGTTGTGTGGAAGTGTAAAATTTATCAATGCATCAAGTGATTTTTATGAGCCACAACCTGTAAAAAAAAAGTGTTTGGGACCTGCATACCTCAACACCAAATTTTGTGTAGGTTAATTATCGCTGGCACTCTGACCAAATTTGCTTGCTCGAGAGAAAATGGTAGATCTCTTCTTCATGGTAAATCATTTTATGACGAAGGGTAATATAATTACAGATAAGATGGTTTTTTTTTGAAAATAGTGTACTTCCCAAATGATAAATGAAATATACAAAAAATGTTTTATAAGTAAAGATAGTGTTTCTTGATAAATAATACGGCTGACAGCTCGCGTCACTGTCTGAGAGAGTAAATTAGTATTCAGAACTGTCCATTGTTTGGTAAAATTAATTACTATCGAGGCTTGCTTGTAAATGCGCTTGGTAAACAAGTTTTCGTTGCGACTGTGAATAATCGACTCAGTACGAGGTCAAACTACCATTGTTTAAAAAAATGATGTAAATATTTGTAAATTATTTACAAGGTGTCCCCTCCCACTTTTGCCTACGTGACTTATGGAGGTTGGTAATTCGAGTGTACCTTTTCCTCTTCCCGACTTGCGATCCACTTCCAAGTTAATCTAATAAATAGTTTTAAAATGGCGTATGGAATCGTCAACATTCTCAGTAAATCTTTCAAAAGAACAATAATTAAACATTGAATTTAAAAAGCTTAGTTCATTAGGGTTGATCAAAGTTAGTCTGCATTTAAGAAGGTGTAGAAAAAACTAAGCTTGTCCCAAATATCCACCACATGCATGGTAGTTGGGTAGGCTAGCTATCTCCGGCATTCTGATCCAAGATTTTCGCAGTACAAATCTTTTGCAACGGTATATACAGTACAAGAGTATACTTCTTCTTACACTGCACAATATATACATAGGTTTTGTAATGTAATGTTATTTGACAATAATGGTAAAGATGAGTTTTGCGGTTGACAAAGATGGATTTGGTGTGCTCGTTTCTAAGATAATATTTAGAAGTTTAATAAGTAAATATATAAAGTTTTGGTAATTTACATTTACATAGTATAAGGTAAGTAAAGATATATCCACTTATTTCTCTCAAATGCTTCACATTTGAAGATAGTCAATGAATGACTTTTACATGTCCTTGAAAATCTCCAAGCAGAATTGGGAGAATCTTGGCGCCACAGAGCCTGGTACGAACAAAGGAAGGACATATCTTCCTCATTAAGTATATTTTAATATGCATTTCTCAATCTCTCCTCACTCAGCGGGATAGCCCTCACTCGAACATTTCACTCGACCAATCACATTGTATCCCTCGATCTTTGCTCCCTCCCACCCCAATATTTCATTCGACCAATACCCACTTCTCCCATCCCTCATCCCTCCCACCTACACTTTGCTCAACCAATCCTACTGCTCTCCTCCCCTTTTCTTCATGCGACCAATCCCATATTCGCTCCTCACTCCACTTTCTCCTCACACTTTCAGCTAGTATAAAGGTCAGCACTGACATCAAATATTAGGATTTTTCACTTGGTTTGTTGTACTTAGGATTTTTCACTTGGTTTGTTGTACTTAGGATTTTTCACTTGGCTTGTTGTCCTTAGGATTTTTCACTTGGTTTGTTGTACTTAGGATTTTTCACTTCAGCTGTGTGATGTTTGAGGGGTTTCTTGCATGCACAGCTCGTTTCACAGCCCCCCACATCTCGATGGGATTTAGATCCGGGCTTTGACTTGGCCATTCCAGAACCCTCCATTTTTCTTTTCAGCCATTCCTTGGTGGATTTACTGGTATGTTTAGGGTCATTGTCATGTTGCAAGGTCCACCTTCGGTTGAGCTTCAACTTCCCGACAGATGGCCTTACATTATCCTCAAGCACCCTCTGGTACAATGAAGAATTCATAGTGGATTCTATGATGGTGAGCTGCCCAGGCCCTGATGCAGCAAAGCTGCCCCAAACCATAATATTTCCACCACCATGCTTTACAGTTGGTATCAGGTTCTTGTGGTCAAATGCTGTCTTTGGTTTTCACCAAACATGTCTTCTGGTACTGTGGCCAAATAGCTCGACCTTTGACATCTGTCCAGAGCATTGTTCCAGAAGTGCTGGTCTTTGCCTCGGTGTTCATTGGCAAACTTTAGTCTTGCCCTGATGTTCTTTCTGGACAGCAAAGGTTTCCTCCTGGCACACCTACCATGTAGATCAAATTTGTGCAGCCTCTTTCTAATGGTAGACTCATGCACTTTGACATCAACAGTGGCAAGAGCTACCTGTAGGTCCCGTGATGACATTCTGGGGGTTCTTAGAGACTTTTCAGCATCTTGCAGTCTGCTCTTGGGCTGAACTTGCTGGGGCGGCCTGGCCTGAACAAGTTGGCAGTTGTTTAGAAGGTTCTCCACTTGGAGATGATCTTCTGGACAGTCCAATGATCGATTTCAAATTGTTTGGAGATCTTTTTAAATCCCTTCCGTCTCATAGGCATCTATAACCTTCCTTCTGAAGGCCTCAGAGAGCTCTTTTGATCTAGGCATGGTGATGCCGCACACTTCAACAACAAAGAGCAAACCAAACTAAATGTCTGAGGTTTAAATAAGACAGGTTCCTCCAAGATCCTCTCCAACGATGTTCTAATCATTTGCACCTGAGCTGGTGCACCTCATCCTAATTTGAGGTATTTGTAGTGATAAATGTAGGGGTGTACTTACATTTTCCACATGCAAGATTTGCATTTGTTTATTTAAATTATACAATGGCCTACAAAATTTAAATGTTTCATGATATTTGTTATGTTATATCACCTTTATCTATCAATATTGTTGAAATGAAGATCAAATAGCTGTATGTTGAAAAAGTCAAAACTTTACATGGGGTGTACTTACTTTTTCACATGACTGTATATATATATATATATATATATATATTGTTGCGGAAATGGCCCTTAGTGGTTTATTAAATATAGAATTAGTTCAGGTCCCCTCTTAGATGTATGTTTACCATAGATCGTCTGTACTGGGATGGTAGTTTTGTGTCGGAAGGTGTAGCAGGCTGTTTTGTGTGGTGCATTGGTGGTGTACAAGAGACGGTTCCCTTTTAATTACATCTTGACAATCAAACAAGGTGCAAGTTCCATTAAGACCGGCCTCGGTTGCAATGCCATGATCGAGGCAATGGATTGACGTGAGAAAGCGCGATTGAGCGGGCAAAAACGACAAGCGCCGTCAAAAACCGGAAGCGGCGCTTCGAGGGGTCGCTGAGCACGTGCGAGGGAGGAGGTGGAAAAAGACGCATGCGTCGATGGCGTGTGAACAGGCCTTTGCGGCGGGTTCCCGCCGGAGAGCTCTCTCCGCGCGTGGTTGAGCGGGAGACACGGAAAATCGTGCTGATCGTGTGGCCGATAAGGAGAGCGGGTGGCCGCCATTTCGCGACGCTTGATGCGTGGCCGATAAGAGGGCGGGCCGCCATTTGGCAGACTGCAGGCCCAAGCGGGGCCTTCAAATCCGGCGACATCGGCTTGTTACGAGCTGCATTCGCCCTTTTCACATCTTCACCTCTCGTCCATCAACACCACCAAGTACCCCCTGTCTTGTATGAATGTTGTCCAGGCCTAAGGTTTATCTCGTTAGGGTCACCCCGCGAAACCCTTAATTATAGCTCCCTAGATAAGAGCGGGTTATTACTCATAGTTGAATTATAATGTTATCATGAACGCCTTGCTTGTTTTGTGTACCCTAATGTTCCCCCATTAAATCTGGTTGATTCGTATGGAAGTTGCCGCACTGCATTCATCTGTGTCGCATTGAAGAGCAATCCGCTCGATTTGTAATTAAAACCAAGCTGGCTACAGGTTGCGGCAGACTTCGCTCGGTCTCTGACAAACCCAACCTGTAGCGACGGGTGTCTCCCCAACTGGCAAGGCACAGGTGTAATTTGGTATCGCGATAGAGGCGCGTAACCCGAGATCTGTGTCGAACCAGCCGGCGTTGCACCCGTGGGACGGCCGTGCCGGGAGGCGCGACCCGTCACCTACAACATATATATATATATATATATATATATATATATATATATATATATATATATATATATATATATATATATATATATATACATATATACATACAGTGGAACCTTGACTTACGAGTGCACCAACTTACGAGTTTTTCGAGATACGAGCCGTCGCTCGGGCGGTTTATTGCTTTGAGATGCGAGCCGAGATCCGAGTTACGAGCTTTCGCCACCCGCCACCAGGTGGGTTCCGGTCACGTGGTTATCTTGCCGTGCAAGTACAGTATCTCTGCCGTATATCGCTGCATTTTTGTTTTCGCATGTTGGTTATTTTGAGTTTACGCCAGCCGCCACCAGGTGGGTTCCGGTCACGTGGTTATCTTGCCGTGCAAGTACAGTATCTCTGCCGTATATCGCTGCATTTTTGTTTTCGCATGTTGGTTATTTTGAGTTTACGCCAGCCGCCACCGGGTGGGTTCCGGTCACGTGGTTATCTTGCCGTGCAAGTACAGTATCTCTGCCGTATATCGCTGCATTTTTGTTTTCGCATGTTGGTTATTTTGAGTTTACGCCAGCCGCCACCGGGTGGGTTCCGGTCACGTGGTTATCTTGCCGTGCAAGTACAGTATCTCTGCCGTATATCGCTGCATTTTTGTTTTCGCATTTTGGTTATTTTGGAAAATTTCTTAGTTTTAACCATGGGTCCTAAGAAATTGAGTACCAAGGGCAGTACTGAGAAGAAGAAGAGGATAATGTGCTTGGATATAAAACACGCAATCGTCGAAAAACATGAGCGAGGTGTGCGTGTTGTCGACTTGGTGAGGCGGATGTGAAGGCAGCTGAAGATTTTATTATAACTTTTGCCGAACTGATAGAAGCCGAACGATACATCCCCCAGCAAATCTTCAACTGTGACGAGACAGGGCTCTTCTGGAAAAAGATGCCGAGGAGGACGTATATAACGGCAGAGGAGAAGAGCATGCCAGGCCACAACTTGTTCAGAGTGCCGGCGATAGCTCGCCTTCTCTTTGTGGAAAACACGGTGAGATCCTTAACATCCAACAACTAATGGGACGCAAACGGGGCGCCCAGTTTAGCGGTACACACATTGATGAATCACCCTGCCTGTGATTCACCCATGACAGGTTATAGCTGGGTCGGGATTCAAACCCAGGCTGGACAGTTTAGACTTTAGAGTCAAGTGTGCGTACCTCCAGTCCAGGCCATCCTGCCAACTTGTATGCTGCATACAGGTGAAATATAAAGCGCGAGATATTTTTATATATACTGCATATTTAAAAAAAAATTGGTGTGGTTTTTGGCGGGCTGGAACGGATTAATAGCATTTCAATGCATTTTAATGGGGAAATTTGATTTGAGAAACGAGCAATTTGAGTTACGAGCTCAGTCACAGAACGAATTAAACTCGTAAGTCAAGGTTCCACTGTACACATGTACATATATATATATATATATATATATATATATATATATATATATATATATATATATATATATATATATATATATATATATATATATATATATATATATATATATATATATATATATATATATATATATATATATATATATATATATATATATATATATATAGTTACGGATCTCTCCGTCGGCCTTCTTCCACTTGTCAAGGGGGGGATCAACCCCCTTGTCTTTGACTGACCGACGTGAGTCCTGAAGTTGCACAGCTACCCCCAAAGAGGCAGGTGCACAACCTTGCTCGTAACCGCGGACAGATGTTAATTGCCGAGCGGTCTAGCAACCGCGGCACGAACCATTAGCAGAGACTAACCCGATCCTGAACGTTGGCCAAAATCACGCCACAGGTTTTCAATGAGGGAAATCACAAAGACGCCGGATGTAAGGGAACGAAAGGCAAGGTAGGAAGAACAAATCTAATTTATTATTATTATTTACAAGACCAAAAGAACCAAGGAGAATGGAAAGATAAGAAAATAACGACAGAAAGAGGGACGGACCAGAAGGACACAGTGCAACGCTAGCTTACCTATGGCAGTCTTACTTAAACCCAGGGACAAGACAAAAGACAGACTACAAGCACACTTACACGGGGGATGACGACAGGAATGGCAGGAGGTGGATGGCTGGAGGGGGAGGAAGGTTCAGCTGGACGCTGCCTGGAGCTTGATCCCGCACGGGACGGCGGGCTGGACATCGACGGCCACCAATGCCACCGATATCTGGTTCCCGCTTAGCAGCGGGTCGAAGCTGCGTGGTGGAGTCAAAGCTGCGTGGTGGAGTCAAAGCTGCGTGGTGGAGTCAAAGCTGCGTGGTGGAGTCAAAGCTGCGTGGTGGAGTCAAAGCTGCGTGGTGGAGTCAAAGCTGCGTGGTGGAGTCAAAGCTGCGTGGTGGAGTCAAAGCTGCGTGGTGGAGTCAAAGCTGCGTGGTGGAGTCAAAGCTGCGTGGTGGAGTCAAAGCTGCGTGGTGGAGTCAAAGCTGCGTGGTGGAGTCAAAGCTGCGTGGTGGAGTCAAAGCTGCGTGGTGGAGTCAAAGCTGCGTGGTGGAGTCAAAGCTGCGTGGTGGAGTCAAAGCTGCGTGGTGGAGTCAAAGCTGCGTGGTGGAGTCAAAGCTGCGTGGTGGAGTCAAAGCTGCGTGGTGGAGTCAAAGCTGCGTGGTGGAGTCAAAGCTGCGTGGTGGAGTCAAAGCTGCGTGGTGGAGTCAAAGCTGCGTGGTGGAGTCAAAGCTGCGTGGTGGAGTCAAAGCTGCGTGGTGGAGTCAAAGCTGCGTGGTGGAGTCAAAGCTGCGTGGTGGAGTCAAAGCTGCGTGGTGGAGTCAAAGCTGCGTGGTGGAGTCAAAGCTGCGTGGTGGAGTCAAAGCTGCGTGGTGGAGTCAAAGCTGCGTGGTGGAGTCAAAGCTGCGTGGTGGAGTCAAAGCTGCGTGGTGGAGTCAAAGCTGCGTGGTGGAGTCAAAGCTGCGTGGTGGAGTCAAAGCTGCGTGGTGGAGTCAAAGCTGCGTGGTGGAGTCAAAGCTGCGTGGTGGAGTCAAAGCTGCGTGGTGGAGTCAAAGCTGCGTGGTGGAGTCAAAGCTGCGTGGTGGAGTCAAAGCTGCGTGGTGGAGTCAAAGCTGCGTGGTGGAGTCAAAGCTGCGTGGTGGAGTCAAAGCTGCGTGGTGGAGTCAAAGCTGCGTGGTGGAGTCAAAGCTGCGTGGTGGAGTCAAAGCTGCGTGGTGGAGTCAAAGCTGCGTGGTGGAGTCAAAGCTGCGTGGTGGAGTCAAAGCTGCGTGGTGGAGTCAAAGCTGCGTGGTGGAGTCAAAGCTGCGTGGTGGAGTCAAAGCTGCGTGGTGGAGTCAAAGCTGCGTGGTGGAGTCAAAGCTGCGTGGTGGAGTCAAAGCTGCGTGGTGGAGTCAAAGCTGCGTGGTGGAGTCAAAGCTGCGTGGTGGAGTCAAAGCTGCGTGGTGGAGTCAAAGCTGCGTGGTGGAGTCAAAGCTGCGTGGTGGAGTCAAAGCTGCGTGGTGGAGTCAAAGCTGCGTGGTGGAGTCAAAGCTGCGTGGTGGAGTCAAAGCTGCGTGGTGGAGTCAAAGCTGCGTGGTGGAGTCAAAGCTGCGTGGTGGAGTCAAAGCTGCGTGGTGGAGTCAAAGCTGCGTGGTGGAGTCAAAGCTGCATGGTGGATTCAAAGCTCATCTCATCTCTTCCCATCCTATCTCCTCCCATCTCATCTCATCTGAGGTGGGGGCGTCCCGCCGCGGGTTATATTGACCACACCCCCGAACCTTCGCGAACCTCCCCGAGCGTTCTCTCCCCGCCCTCTCAAGCCAAACCCCTTGTTCTTGGTTGGTTGTTCGGGGCTGGCTCACTCCTCCCCTCTATGACGAGGTGGAGACACACCTTTCTTCTCCGAGATTACCTCGTGGCTAATGGAGTCTTGCGGCGAAGAACACAACCCCAAAGCAACAGCGGCGAACGCCGCCTTGCTGGCAGGTTTTCGGAGGCCATGGGGATATTTCAGGGGATTCTACCTTATTTCACTTCGGTGCAATGCAGTGTCAATTAATGGAAGACAGAGCCTTAAACTAATACACATAATAAGGAGATAACTACTAAAAAGGGAAATCTATGATTTGCTACGTGATTGTATATGGACTAACTAAGGGACGACCTTTGACCTTTACACACAACACGGAGGGTGATATTTAGACACAAAAAAACAATTCTCAAATCCACAATATATATATATATATATATATATAGTTGCGGATTCGGGTGTCGGCGCTCCCCTTATCAAGGGGGGGTTAATCACCTTGTCCTTTCAGCTGGCCGTCCCGAGTCCTGGAGCTATGACGTCACTTCCGGTCAGCGCTGAATAAGGTGGTAGGCTAAATTGTTCCTATTACCTAATTACCAGCGCCTTCCGGGAAGCGAGGAAATGAGCCCCGCCCGAGCCGTAGCGGTAATGGACACGCCGAGCGAAGCGAGCCACGACTCAGGCCGTTAACAAGAACTAAACCCGATTCTGAGCGGTTCCTATCGTGCCACAGGTACTCAATTGGGAAAAGACTAAAGCGATCGGATAAGAGGAAACCAGAAGGTAGGAAGAACAAATATTGGTTTATTCCAAATATACAAGAAAAGAGGAAACAAAAGGATGTACAAGAAGAAGAAGGACACAGGGCAGGCTTAACTATACAGTCTTAACTTACCTCAGACAAACACATACTCATACGGGATGGTAGCTGGTAGGGGGGAAGGTCCAGGTATATGTCCAGGCTCCTCGTCCGGTCCCGACTTGTGCCGTGGTGGTGATGGAAAAAGGCCGCAGGCCGGCAGCGCGCCGCGTGTCGTTGACCACGAGCGGACCTTACATATATCGGGGGAACTGGGATGCGGCGTACGTAATAAACGCACTCTCTCTCTCTCTGTCAATGTTCGTATCAAAAGGCTTTGCCACGATCAGACGTTTCCGCACAGTCCGTGCAAAACGAAGTCCCCCAGCGCAGTTCGTTACAATCGAGCTCTCTCACGCAGTCCTTGCGCAGTGCGCGTTCCCCAGCGAGTCCGTGAAAGGGCTTGGCGCTCGCGCTTATATAACGCGCTTTCAGATCAATCCACGCACTTGGAAACCACGCCCGCCAGCGAGCTCACCTCAGCCCTGGTTGGCTGCTAAGGGCTTACCGGCTCCGCCTTTGATGGCTGGTTGACAGGGCCACACCTTGTCCTTGGCGCTCCGCCCCCTTCTTCCTCGAGCTTGACCGCGTGGTTAATGGCGGCGTCTGAGCGAACACTAACCAAGGCGCATAACAGAATTGGGAGAGAGAGGTTGGCAAAATGGCCGGAATGGATTGGGATTCTTATTTAATTGATGCGACGCAGATTCAACTATTGGGAACACGGCCTTATCTGAAACACATAATAATGAAACAACTGGGATTTCTAAGGTGACCTACGTGTTGCTGTGGCCTAACTATGGGTGCTACCTTTGACCTTTTAACGATGAGAATTATTTACAAGTATTTACACAAGTGAGGGTTCTAAAACCGCAACAATATATAACAAGCGTTACGCCTAGGTCCCCCGTCGGTGAAGTGATGTGAGTTGACAAAGTGGAAGACGCAGAAAACATGCTATGATATGATATTTCGCTCACAAGGTTCAGACATACATGGAGGTGGCCATCTTGGATTTTGACGTGGCCACCCAATTTTCAATAGCGTTCTTCCTTATGCCTAGATACACCCACACACCAGATTAGAAGTTGGTACTTCGCTTATTTTTCAAGATATTTCGCTCACAAGGTTCAGACATATATATGGTGGCGGCCATCTTGGATTTTGACGTGGCGCCCCAATTTTCAATAGCGTTCTTCCTTATGCCGAGATACACCCACACACCAAATTAGAAGTTCGTACTTCGCTTATTTTTCAAGATATTCATCTCACAAGGTTAAGACATACATGGCATCAGACATACATGGCGGCGGCCATCTTGGATTTTGACGTGGGTTGCAACCACACACCAAATTCGAATGCGGTCCTTCGCTTACGCACGCCCGCTCGCACGCAAACACACACGCACGCATGGACACACGAACGGAGGGGAAAGCCATAGTCCCCCTTTCGCTACGCTGTGCGACGGGGGACAATAATTAATTTGGATGTAACTTGGTGGACAGTGTCAATGTGCAAGGAGAAATTGGGATCAATTGAGAAAAATTGCCCATTAAAATGTATTCACATTTAAATCGGAGATTGAATCAATTCCTTAGTAAATCTGGATGAACTTGGGAAAATAAAATTTAAATATGAAAGATTTGTCTACCATAAAGCTTCAAAATATAAAAAAAAAAAACGTTACGCCTAGGTCCCCCGTCGGTGAAGTGATGTGAGTTGACAAAGTGGAAGACGCAGAAAACATGCGATATGATATTTCGCTCACAAGGGTCAGACATACATGGCGTCGGCTATCTTGGATTTTGACGTGGCGACCCAATTTTCAATAGCCTTCTTCCTTGTGCCTAGATACACCCAAACACCAGATTAGAAGTTGGTACTTTGCTTATTTTTCAAGATATTTCACTCACAAGGTTCAGACATATATATGGTGGCGGCCATCTTGGATTTTGACGTGGCGACCCAATTTACAATAGCGTTCTTCCTTTTGCCGAGATACACCCACACACCAAATTAGAAGTTGGTACTTCGCTTATTTTTCAAGATATTCATCTCACAAGGTTCAGACATACATGGCGGCGGCCATCTTGGATTTTGAGGTGGCGACCCAATTTTAAACAGCGTTCTTCCTTGTGCCGAGATACAGCCACACACCAGATTAGAAGTTGGTACTTCGCTTATTTTTCGAGATATTTCGCTCACAAGGTTCAGACATGTATATGGTTGCGGCCATCTTGGATTTTGACGTGGCGACCCAATTTTCAATAGCGTTCTTCCTTATGCCGAGATACACCCACACACCAAATTAGAAGTTGGTACTTCGCTTATTTTTCAAGATATTCATCTCAAGGTTCAGACATACATGGCGGCGGACATCTTGGATTTTGACGTGGCAACCCAATTTTCAATAGCGTTCTTCCTTATGCCTAGATACACCCACACACCAGATTAGAAGTTGGTACTTCGCTTATTTTTCAAGATATTCATCTCACAAGGTTCAGACATACATGGCATCAGACATACATGGCGGCGGCCATCTTGGATTTTGACGTGGGTTGCACCCACACATCAAATTCGAATGCGGTCCTTCGCTTACGCACGCACGCAAACACGCACGCACGGACGGACGGAGGGGAAAACCATAGTCCCCCTTTCGCTCCGCTGTGCGACGGGGGACAAAAAATTGATCAACTATGGCGTCCATTGTGAACGTCTGCATAACGTTACCTGTTGGTCTGATTTCCAGGTTTGGAACGCTGTCAAAATGATTGGATCTACTTGGTGTTAATTCAAGGGCTGTTACGATTAACCATGTCATTAAATGCTACCAAAATCGAAACGATTTATCTTTGTTGAGCACCAAAATCTGTCTATCAAATTTTGTCCGTGTGCATCGCTAAGCTTTTGAGATATGCTTCACGATTCAGGTTAGACAATAATTAAGCGCTTTGTGGAAAGGCAATGGCAAACCACCCAATGCCATACACGATATTTCCAGCACGATCGTGGTGTGAGAATGCAAGTAACTGCTCATCTCGCCTGTCCCGTGTGCAGAATGTCGGACAGTATTGAACAAATTAATACAGTAAAGATTATCATGGCGTTTTTAAATCCCAAAGTCAATGACAGGGTTGATGGATTAAAGCGGCATGTGTTTCATGAACCAATGATATTGTTCGTTGTTAATGGAACGGCTAGCGACAAGCGTTTGAGTGACAACCACCCTCTGGTCGAGGCTCATACAAAGGGGATACTTATTGACGCGGCACCCTTACAATAGCTATTTAATGGTGAGGGTTGTGGTTTGACTCGATTTTGCGAAATTAACATTCTTTGTACAAGTTAAATTGTGTTGTGACATGAAGGATTTTTTTTTTTTTTTTTTTTTGTATACTGAATCTGAATTGGAGTTGTGACATGGTGCAGACAGACGGGAGGTTGCGATGTTGGTGCCGTGGATGCAGTGCCCCAATTCTGATAAATTGGTATTTACACATCACTGGAATTGGTGGTGGTACAAAGATTGGTGCATGTTCTGGAACACTTCGATGTGACGTGTCAAGGGTCATTTTGGGCAAGTGAAACGGTGAACATTTTGCTCGAAATTTGAGTTACTAGTTTAATTGGTGACCAAAAAATTATGTTACTGCATTGTATGACAATAACTGAAGGAATTATAAAATTGCTATGAGATGAAATTATATTTTAGGTGTTGGTGTAAAAGTAATTACCTAGAAAAAAATATATATCTGAAGAGTTACGGACATAATTTAGGCAAAATATGGCAGAATAGTTGTCAATATTCAAGGCACATTTCAGGATGCTTGATGTTTTTTAAATTTCAAAGTCAAAATTTTAATGCCCGTTTCTAATTTTTCTGTCAGGCAGAAGGATCGCACCTGATGTCGAGCAGCAGATAGTTTGTCCACATGACAACCATACACCTGTGTATATATATTGTTACGGTTTTTAGAACCTTCACTAGTAAATTTTAGTAAATGTATCCCTTATAAATATCCCCCCGTAAAGATTCCCATCAATTGGCTTGAAGATCGCACCCTAGTTCGTCCATGAACAAACACGTAGCGAACCATAGGACCTCTTCGTAGTTATTTCATTATTATGTTTCAGTTAAGGACCTGTTCCCAATAGTTGAATCTGCGTTGCATTAATCAAATAAGAGTAGGCCCAAACTTCCCTTCAAAAGCGGTGCGAGTGGTTTGCTAATTCCCCACCAGCCGCCATTAGCCATGCGGTCGGGCCGAGAAGGGGGAGGAGCCGCCAGATCACGGGCGTGGCACGTCAACGCGTCATCGGAGGTGGAGTCAGCAAGCCCTTACCGGCCAACCAGCACCGCGGTGAGCCAACCGGTAGGCGTGCCCTCGGAGCCCGCGGCTTGATACGGCCGACAACAATAAAGGCGGACGCGGGGGACTGCTTAGGGAGATGAGTGATCCAGCCGAACCGAGAAGTTGAGAGAGTTGAGTGGAGTTGGAAGAGAGTTGGACAAAGGCAGAGAGAGACGAAGCTGCGCGGAGCTCTGACAAGCTGCTTCAAACAGCCCTACCGCGTGAAACGAATACGTGTACCTGCCGCTGGCTGCTCGCTTCCAGCCCGGAGCGTGGACCTGGAGCGGACCTCTTTGCTGTGCCCTGCCGAACCTTCCAGCCCTGTCGTCCCACCAGGACCTTCTTCTTCCAGTGATTCCTGCCTGCTATTCCCTTGTCGTGTAAGTCTGTTGTCTGTCCTTTTTGTTGTCTGGGATTTAATACAAGACTAAGGCTGCCCTATGTATCTTCTTCTTCTTCTTCGTCCTGTATATTACTTTGGTTTCTCTTCCTTTGGTTTTCTGTACATAATTAATAAATGTCTGTTATTTCTTACCTTTGGTTTCTTCTTTCTCATCCGATCGTTTTAGTCCCTTCCTTCAATTGAGTACCTGTGGCACGATTCGGCCAACGCTTTATAATCGGGTTAGTCTTTTGTTAACGGCCTGAGTCGTGGCTCGCTTCGCTCGGCATGTCCATTACAGTCCCGGCTCGGGCGGGGCTCATTTCCTCGCTTACCGGAAGGCGCTGGTAATTAGGTCATAGGAATAATTGGCCTACTACCCTATTCAGCGCTGACCGGAAGTGGTGAGATAGTTCCAGGACTCGGACGGCCAGCTTAAAAGACGTGGGGATTAAACCCCCCTCGGTAAGGGGAGTGCCGAAACTGAGATCCGTAACAATATATATATATATATATATATATATATATATATATCTATATATATCTATATATCTATATATCTATATATCTATATATCTATACACAAAGAATTAAGTTAAGCACCCCCTAATATATATTCTTTGTGTATGTATATGTATACATTGGCATATATTCTAAGGTATGTGAGATCAAATAATGATTGGTATGACATTAGCAATTATCCATTGATGAAATTGAGTGATCAAAGTGAAAAAAAGTGATTGGTTGAGTCAGTGATCCGATCACGTGGGTCCTACACACGTTATTGACGCAAAGATCGCTAGAGGTCTTCTCAGAACAATGACTGCACGTTAGAAAACATAAACGTCATCCACACTGTCCGTGATGGACCTATAGCTCCATACTTAAATTGAGGTGAAAATATGCCTAAAATTCCCAAAAAATTTCACCTTAAAATATTCAGAATAAAATATTGAAAACGGCATGATTGTTATGTTTTTATGTGACCATAATATCACTTCTCCAGAAAATATAGCAATATCATGGGTATATTACACTTTTGACGACAACAAACTTGTAATGTGCGAGGTTGTAAAAAAACGGGGGGGGGTGCTTAACTTAATTCTTTGTGTATATATATATCTATATATCTATATATATCTATATCTATATATATTTATTTATATATATATATATATATATATATATATATATATATATATATATATATATATATATATATATATATATATATATATATATATATATATATATATATATATATATATATATATATATATATACAGTGGAACCTTGACTTACGAGTGCACCAACTTACGAGTTTTCCGAGATACGAGCCGTCGCTCGGGCGGTTTATTGCTTTGAGATGCGAGCCGAGATCCGAGTTACGAGCTTACGCCACCCGCCACCAGGTGGGTTCCGGTCACGTGGTTATCTTGCCGTGCAAGTACAGTATCTCTGCCGTATATCGCTGCTGTTGTGTTTTCGCATGTTGGTTATTTTGGAGCTTACGCCAGCCGCCACCAGGTGGGTTCCGGTCACGGTTATCTTGCCGTGCAAGTACAGTATCTCTGCCGTATATCGCTGCTGTTGTGTTTTCGCATGTTGGTTATTTTGGAGCTTACGCCAGCCGCCACCAGGTGGGTTCCGGTCACGTGGTTATCTTGCCGTGCAAGTACAGTATCTCTGCCGTATATCGCTGCTGTTGTGTTTTCGCATTTTGGTTATTTTGGAAAATTTCTTAGTTTTAACAATGGGTCCTAAGAAATTGAGTGCCAAGGGCAGTGCTGAGAAGAAGAAGGATGATGTGCTTGGCTATAAAACACGCAATCGTCGAACAACATGAGCGAGGTGTGCGTGTTGTCGACTTGGCGAGGCAGATGTGAAGGCAGCTGAAGATTTTATTACAACTTTTGCCGAACTGATAGAAGCCGAACGATACATCCCCCAGCAAATCTTCTACTGTGACGAGACAGGGCTCTTCTGGAAAAAGATGCCGAGGAGGACGTATATAACGGCAGAGGAGAAGAGCATGCCAGGCCACAACTTGTTCAGAGTGCCGGCGATAGCTCGCCTTCTCTTTGTGGAAGACACGGTGAGATCCTTAACATCCAACAACTAATGGGACGCAAACGGGGCGCCCAGTTTAGCGGTACACACATTGATGAATCACCCTGCCTGTGAAACACCGACATGACAGGTTATAGCTGGGTCGGGATTCAAACCCAGGCTGGACAGTTTAGAGTCAAGTGTGCGTACCTCCAGTCCAGGCCATCCTGCCAACTTGTATGCTGCATACAGGTGAAATATAAAGCGCGAGATATTTTTATATATACTGCATATTAAAAAAAAAAATTGGTGTGGTTTTTGGCGGGCTGGAACGGATTAATAGCATTTCAATGCATTTTAATGGGGAAATTTGATTTGAGAAACGAGCAAATTGAGTTACGAGCTCGGTCACAGAACGAATTAAACTCGTAAGTCAAGGTTCCACTGTATATATATATATATAAATATACACAGGCATTAAACCACCAAGAGTCTCATTGAAATGATAAACACCTTCCTCACATCAAGTTTAAGACTTCATAGCTATATTTACTTTAAGAGATTCACATAAGACTCATGGATAAATGGAAGTTGAAGGAAATAAGAAATGGGGATCACATGATTTCACCCATATCTAATGAGACTTTATAATGTTAATCTTTGTGTCACCCATAAAGCACAGAACATAAACAAGAATTGTTTTTTTTTAAAGGAATATAGTACTGATGAAATCTCCATGTTCTCCACATGTAGCTTTGTTGAAAAACGGATGAAGATGAAAATTGACGATTATTGGGAGAATGATAATGGGTCTAACTCTGTGAAATTGTTTTTAAGTCACAGGTAGAGGTGTTACTAGGAAACAACAGTACAGACAGCCAAGCAAAATGAGTATAAAGACATTGACCAACCAAGATGCTGCATATCTTTGTTGATGCTGTGACCTTGTTTGTTTCAATTACAGTAGGAATTAATAGGATTGCTATTAAATGATATTTTCAATTGGATGTTAAAGCAATGAAGAGTTTTATGGGATTAAAATGTCATATAGCGACATCATGGAAAAGCTAATGTTAATTGTTGGATGGCAGAGGTAATGGTGCAGTTTAATGTTCACACTGTTTGGGCAATAATGCTCTATGCAACATGATCCTAAAAGAACCCATCCCTACATCTAAGGACCAGGGAGGGAAGGAATGGAAATTTGAGGCATTAATGTTACAAAAACTCAAAATATCTATGTTTGGATGTGCAGTCATTAAAAAAATAAAATAATATGATAAACGTTCCACATATCACTGCATACGAGGCATTCTTATGGGGTTAAATTTTTTTTTTTTTTAAATGAATGAAGGTGCATTCATGAGGAAATACATTTTTGTCTGTTGAACTAATAGTTGTAGAGAAGAGGTGGTATTCTTCATCATTGAGAAATCGAGCGAAGGGCAATGTTAAATAAGCTATTTGGAAAATTGGCAAAATTGAAGGACTATGTATTATTATGATGTTGTTTAAGTACGAAAGGTGCGTGGTCACCAATTCAAAGGCAATGGAAGATATGTCTTTGGGAAGTTTGCAAAATTTGAGGAATCTTGCATGGGTCCAGCAAAGCATTTTTTTCAGTTTATTGGAAGTTGGATTTTGTAAAATATATAAAGACATATGTGGGTACAGACATATATATATTTAAAAAATAACCACCTTTAGAGGCCATTTTTCCCCGCAAGCGGGGGTTGGCCTTTTTCGGGGACTGTGGTTGTTGTTTTTTTGGTCCCCTTTTTTGAAGCAATGTTTTACGGCCAGATGCCCTTCCTGCCGCCAACCCTTTTTGTCGCCTTTTTACGACAAACAGGGAATGGGTACAGACATATGTTAGGTGTAAATTGACAATTTTCTGATTGGATTAAGATATGACCAAATATATGGTTTAATGTAACCACAGAAGAAAATAATAGATTTGGGACATTTTGTAAAATTTTGAATGATGAGAAGATTCATAAAATTAATTTTATTTATTTAATGGAAAATATTTGGGTTACAAGTGGAGAAGCATGGTTGAAATTACGATCCAGTGGATGGTCAATCATTAGTACTGCACGTTTTATCACAATAGATATGTTAAGATATTGTGTTATAATTAAGGATATGAACAAGATGTAGTGGTGAACCTTAAAAAGGGAGGAAAAACACAAAATTTATGAACTATTGAGCATGCTGTTACGTAGTTAAAAAAAAAAAAAAACGCGATGTAACATGCACCAACACCATACATTTTTAAAAATAACTTCAGGCATCTACATACCGGTGTCATTTGTATTCACTAGTTAAATTGGAAACACGTAAATTGTAAAAATTTGATAAAACGGTTATTTTTCTTGTAAAAATAAAAAAAATAATAAAAGGAGTATCCAGGAAAAGGATGTTCAAGTGAACTTTGTGCTGTGAAAAGAATGTCAAGTTAATGGAACCGTTTTGTTTCATCAATTTTGTTCAATTTGAGTTCAAATAATCAGTTTTATCACAATTCATAACAAATGATGAAGGGATGCTTCAATTAATTGAATGAAATGTGAATCTTGAACCAGAAGGAAAAACTGGCCTCAATGAAGGAAGAGTGGAATTATGTGATTTTATAGTATTTTTTTAATGAGTGGTGTGGATATTTTATCATGTGGATAAAAAGGGAAGGACACAGTGCCCCTGGGGGCATGCACCTGTTACATATTCGTGCACCTGTTACATACGTATACACATAGGAAACTGCCATCTATCCTTTGAATGTTGGGACTGTTACTGATGAGAAGCACAATAATATGGTAATCGTTGAAATGTCACGAAATTATTTGTATGATTATAGGTTATTTGAGGTCTAATGGGATTAATGTGTATGTCAGGAACATTATGGAAAATATGGATATATGGCATTACTAAAAAAAAACAAGCAATTGAGAGTTATTGGGTTAATGGGATATAAATAAATGCATCTACAAGTTGAATCTTGTATACAAAAAAAAAAAGAAAAAAAAAAAGAAAAAAAAAAAGGTTTATAACATTTTAATTCTGGATGATACTTAAACGATGAACAATGTTGGCAATATATATAGGGAATGTGACTTATTTTTTGGGAAAACATGTGGGTTAAAATAATTGGCTACGTTTTAAAGATAGAGATGTTTTACAGAACTCTTATGATTATTTATATGAATAATGGACTATTCCATGACTAGAGAAAATGGATGATTTTAATAAAAAGGAAAGGAGGAAAATACAGATCTTGGCAACAGATTTGTAAAAGAATGAATGTGAGTAATGAAAATAATGTGAAAGAAAAATTATGGATGGGAAAAATGAGGCCGATTATGAACAAACATTCAGGTTGATAAATTGAGGCCTATTATATTATTATTTTTTGTTTGTTTTATTTGTTATAAAATAAAGAAAAAAGGAGGTAATGATGATTTCAAGGAATCATGTGCTGAAAGTAATGTGAATCATATAATCATATAATTATGTGCTTCAGACAGTTTTTTGTTGTTGGAAAATTGATAAGGAGATGTGATAATTATAAGAATACATAAATGGTTAATTTTGGATTCTTGCTTTGATTTGAAAAAAAGATTTTGCTGATGCTTGGTTGAACACCTGTGAATTACATGATATTTTGGAAGTAAAATATGAAAGACAGGTTGATGAAAGAAGAGGAATTATTTAAAAGTTACAGGAATGATTGATTTCCTTCTCACCTTGTGGCAAAGACCACATGATTGTGCAAATGTTGATGGAATACATGATAAGATTTGAGATTTCTGGGCGATAGAATTTTGGGTATATTTTTTGTTTTGTGAGAAAAAGGGAAATATAATTTTGAAGATTTATTGAATACATTCATATGTACTTCGGTTATGCTCGAAACATGTACACCCCTGATTTAATATGTTTTGTTTGGGTGTTACACATGCAATATAATCTTTCAAATGTTCTCGGGGAACTTGTGAACCAATGTAAATTGTTATAAGGTAGGACATAATCGGGATATTGATTACATTGTCAGTTATAATGTGTCAATTCCATGTTTGAAAATGATCCTGCTTGATCCAGTGTGTTGGAAAACAGGCTCTGGTGTGGTTAAATGAAAGGAGAATAACCCACTTGTAAGAATCAAAATTAGGCTTGGGAAGAGTTGCTGAAGATTATGATCAGTGAAATTGGCCGACTCGAGATGAAATTATTATGGCATGCACCTCCAAAACATGGAAAGACAATTTCCTTTGGAAAATGGAAAATTGTGGTTCACCTACCCTTACAGGAGTTTCAAGATGGCCATTTTCCTGAACCACATTGTTATATGTGGGTTGAAAGCGACCACCTGCTTCAGCACACACCTGTCAACTGCCAAAGTTTCTTCTTCAATTGGCAGGGCAAACTACAGCTCCTGCCTGATGTTCCAACATGACATCATGACTCTGCTGATTGCCAAAGGAGGGTGAGTCCTGGATGGGACTGCTGGACTGCACTGGACCCTGAGCCTTCATGGCTCTGCTAGCTGTTTCTGGTGTGCATCATGGATCAATTGGACATCATGATCCTAGAGCCTTCATCGATGCACCTCCAGCTTTGGTCCTCACCTCACACAATTCTGCGGATCGAGCAGGATTTGTGCAGCTCCTCACACTCTTCTTGAGAGGGGTCAGATGAAACTGGACGACAACCTTGGTGAAGATCTGCTAATGCTTGTTGTAAGAATAGCAGTGATGCTGCCTGCTGTGCAGGGTCGTTTTGTGATCTTGCCCATCCGCAACCATATTGGTGATTCAACGTGCAATGGCTTGTGTGCTGCTGAAACATGGCAGATTGTGCATTGCAGGATACAGAGAAGATTGTGACCTGTAAGGGTCACTCTTTTATGACAGGAGCACAGAGTTCCAGCGTTCATCCTGCTGCAGAGGATCACTTGAATGAAAGAGCGCCGCAACAGACTGAACTATCAACGACGGAGGGATTCAACATGCAAGACGATGCCTAATAACAAACAAACTTTTAAATCAGGATGGTGTATGCATGCCGTAGGTAGAGGTAAATTATTTGTGAAAGCAGGGTTAAAATTCTGAGCGATTGTTCCTCAAAACAGGGTCAACCTGTGACTGAGATAATTAAATTGAACACTTCTATGTTATGGTCCTGGATACAGGACCAAAGGAGGGATTGGGGAAGTGTAAAATTTATCGATGAATCAATTGATTTTTATGAGCCACAACCTGCAAAAAAAAAAAAGAAAAAAAAAAGTGTTTGGGACCTGCACAACTCACGACCAAATTTTGTGTAGGTTAATTATCGCTGGCACTCTGACCAAATTTGCTTGTTCGAGAGAAAATGGTAGATCTCTTCTTCATGGTAAATCATTTTATGACTATGGGTAATAGAATTACAGATTGGATGTTTTTTTTTTTAAATAGTGTACTTCCCAAATGATAAATGAAAGATATATAAAAATGTTTTATACTGAGTTTTATAAGTAAAGATATTGTTTTCCTTGATAAATAATATGGCTGACAGCTAGCGTCACAATGTCTGGGAGTAAATTAGTATTCAGAGCTGTTCATTGTTTGGTAAAACTAATTAGTATTCAGAGCTGTCCATTGTTTGGTAAAACTAATTACTATCGAGGCTTGCTTGTAAATGCGCTTGGTAAACAAGTTTTCGTTGCGACTGTGAATAATCGACTCAGTACGAGGTCTGAAACTACCATTGTTTAAAGAAATGAGATGTAAATATTTGTAAATTATTTACAAGGTGTAAATTATTTACTCACCCTCCCACTTTTGCCTACGTGACTTATGGAGGTTGGTAATTCAAGTGTACCTTTTCCTCTTCCCGACTTGCGATCCACTTACAAGTTAATCTAATAAATAGTTTTAAAATGGCGTATGGAATTGTCAACGTTCTCAGTAAATCTTTCAAAAGAATAATAATTAAACATTGAATAAAAAAAGCTTATAGTTCATGAGGGTTTATCAAAGTTAGTCTGCATTTAAGAAGGTGCAGAAAAACCTAAAAGCTTATCCCAAATATCCACCACATGCATGGTAGTTGGGTAGGCTAGCTATCTCCGGCATTCTGATCCAAGATTTTCTCAGTAAAAATCTTTTGCAATGGTATATACAGTATAAGAGCTTATACTTTTTCTTACACTTGAATTACTTTCTTATGCTCCGCAGGTTGGTCGGAGCGATGAAGAGAAGGACAGTTCTGGTGTGTGATAGAGAAGCTGATGGAAAACATGAAAGATGAGGAAGTTGTTGTGGTAGGAGGAGACCTAAATGGACATGTGGGAAGGAGTATGGATGGTTTTGAGGGAGTTCATGGGGGTTACGGATATGGTGTGAGAAATGGAGAAGGTGAAAGGATTTTGGAGTTTGCTGATGGAGCTGATTTGTAATACTCAGTTCAAGAAAGAGGATAATAAGCTTGTTACATACACGTCAGGTGGGTCGACGACAACCGTTGACTACCTGATGGTGCGTAGGCGAGATAGGGGGCACCTCCGGGACACAAAGGTGATCCCGGGGGAGGAGGCTGTTTCACAGCACCACTTGGTTGTCTGCGACATAAGGGTGAAAGGTGCAAGGAGAGCTCGGCGGGTGAAGTACCAACCGAGAATGAAGGTGTGGAGGTTGAAAGAGGTGACAGTAAGGGAGGCGTTAAAAGAGAGGCTGAGTAGGGTAGAGGATGATGTGGTTGAGCTTGAAAGTGGTTGGATGTCAATGAAAGCTAGTCTGTTGGGAGCCGTTGGTGAGGTATGTGGATGGACAAAAGGACCACCGAGGCACTCGGAAACATGGTGGTGGGATGATGAAGTTGGAAAGAGGATTGACGAGAAGAGGAAGAAGGTCAAGGAGTGGCAGAAGGCGAAGGGTACGGGAGCAGAAACAGCAGAGCATGAAAGTTATAAGGCAGCCTAGAAGGCTGCAAAGAAAAAGGTAGCAAAGGCACAGGAGGCATGTAGGAAAATGTTCGGAGAACGCTTGGATTCGGAAGAGGGTCAGAGAGCAGGATTCAGGATTGCAAAGCAGATAGCGAAAGAGGTGTGATGTGATGGGGGGTGAGTTGCTTGAAAGATGAAGTGGGACAAATCGTTGTGGACCCAGATGGAATTAAAGGAAGATGGAAAAGATATATGGAAATGCTGTTGAATACAGAGAATGAATGGGATGGCAACAGAGTACCCCAGTTTTAGGACCGGCAGAGAAGACAGCTGAGAAGGAAGTTGAGGAAGCGATAAAAGCAATGAAGAGTAGAAAAGCGGGAGGGCCGACGGGAGTTGTGGGAGATATGTTGAAGGCAGCAGGAAGTTGGGGTGTGAAGAGAATGACAGAGATCTGTAATCTGGCGGTGAAAGAGGGCCGCATTCCAGTGGATTGGGAACTGAGTACCCTCGTCCCTCTATACAAGGGGAAAGGTGACCCTCTAGAGTGCGGCTCGTACCGAGCGATAAAGTTATTGGAGCATGGAATGAAGGTATTGGAAAGGGTGTTGGAAAGGAGGATAAGGAAGAAAGTGAAGATCGACGAAATGCAGTTTGGATTTATGCCAGGAAGAGGAACGACAGACGTGCTTTTTATTGTGAGGCAGTTGCAGGAGAAGTACATGGAGAAGAGGAAGAAGTTGTTTCTTGGGTTTGTTGATCTGGAGAAAGCATTCGATAGGGTTCCACACAAAGTATTGACATGGGCAATGAGGAAGTTAGGAGTGGAGGAATGGTTTATCAGAGTAGTGATGGCAATGTACAAAAGAGCACGCACAGCTGTAAGGACGAAGGACGGGAACAGTGGTGAGTTTGAGGTGAAGGTGGGAGTGCATCAGGGGTCGGTACTAAGTCCACTACTATTTGTAGCTGTGATGGACGTGCTGGCTCAGAACGTAAAGGAGGGTTTACTGTGGGAGTTGTATGCAGATGATCTGGTGTTGATTGCGGAAAGTATGGATGGACTGAAGGAAAAGATGAACAAGTGGAAGGAATGTGTGGAGACAAAAGGTCTGAAGGTGAATATCGGAAAGACGAAGGTGATGGCAAGTGGTAAAGCATGTGGTGAGGTGGAAAGAACTGGGAAGTGGCCCTGTGCTGTGTGCAGGAAGGGTGTCGGAGTGAACTCCATTCAATGTACAATGTGCACTGAGTGGGTTCATCAAAAATGTAGTGGTCTGAGAGGGTCATTAACCAGTGTGGCAGCTACATTCAAATGTGAGGTGTGTACAGAGGGAGCTGCAAATGAAGGAAATGTTGAGTTGGATCTTGGAGACAGCGTAGGTGGAAGGTGTGAAAACATTTTGCTACCTCGGAGACATGCTGAATGGAGAAGGTGGATCAGACTTGGCAACGGTTGCTAGAGTGAGATGTGCATGGAAGAAGTTTCGGGAACGAAGTGGCGTGCTGATAAGGAGGGGAGTGTCGTTGAAGCTGAAGGGAAAGGTGTAGGCTGCATGTGTGAGAAGTGTTACGATTTATGGGAGCGAGACGTGGGTAATGAACGTAGAGCAGCAACGAAGGTTGGAAATGGTGGAAATGCGAATGGTTCGATGGATGTGCGGAGTATCGTTGAGAGAGAGGAAGACAAATGATGAATTGCGAAAAATGATGGGAATAGAGCCTGTGATTGATGTTGTGAAGAGGAACAGGTTGAGATGGTTTGGTCATGTGTTGAGGAAGGATGAAAGTGACTGGTTGAGAAGAGTGATGGAAATGAATGTAGAAGGAAGTAGAGGACGGGGAAAACCGAGAAAGACTTGGCTAAAGATGGTGGAAGAAGAAATGCGGGCAAGGGGGTTAACAAGGAGAGATGCAGAAAATAGGACAAGATGGAGAAGATCGTCACGGGGACCGCAAGGCTAACCCCCGCTCTAGCAGGGAAAATGGCCTTAAAATGCATGCTGTTACACTGCACAATATATACATAGGTTTTGTAATGTAATGTTGTAATGATATTTGACTTAATAATGGTAAAGATGAGTTTTGCGGTTGACAAAGGGATTTGGTGTGCTTTTTCTAAGATAATATTTAGAAGTTTAATAAGTAAATGTATAACGTTTTTGTAGTTTATTTACATTTACATAGTATAAGGTAAGTAAAGATATATCCCACTTATTTCTCTCAAATGCTTCACATTTGAAGATAGTCAATGAATGACTTTTACATGTCCTTGAAAATCTCCAAGCAGAATTGGGAGAATCTTGGCGCCAGAGCCTGGTGCGAACAAAGGAAGGACATATCTTCCTCATCAAGTATATTTTAATATGCATTTCTCAATCACTCCTCACTCAGCGGGATAGCCCTCTCACTCGACCAATCACATTGTATCCCTCGATCTTTGCTCCCTCCCACCCCAATATTTCATTCGACCAATCCCCACCCCTCATCCCTCCCACCTACACTTTGCTCAACCAATCCTACTGCTCTCCTCCCCTTTTCTTCATGCGACCAATCCCATCTCCCTCCTCCCTCTCCACTTTCTCCTCACACTTTCAGCTAGTATAGAGGTCAGCACCAACATCAAATATTAGGATTTTTCACTTGGTTTGTTGTACTTCGGATTTCACTTATGTTGTAAATGTGGTACTTAGGATTTTTACATGGTTTGTCTATACTGTATGTTGACTGTATACTGTGCATGCTACTGTATTTGGTGTATCCTTATGTTTCCTTTGTACATTTCTACTGTACCAGGATTTTCACTTATTTTGTAGTGTATCTTGCAATGTGTTTTTCATGATTTACAGTACGTTCTTCTCGGTTTGATAAAGGTTATTGTTTCTTGCTGTGTATTTCCTTGCAAACTAAAGTGATATCCTCCTCAGGAATTAAAATTTGTGATTCTTCTTCTGACAAAAGTTTTTGGACATTGCATTCTTGATTCATCTATTACATACTGTCTAAAAATATCTTCAACAGCTGGGGTCAGCAAGAGATTGCAAAGACTTTTTGCAACTTCCAGGAGCCATATCCTAGGATCAGTTTGACTGGCAGCCCTGGAGTTAGGAACTTTTGTTGAAGGTATATTCAAAATCGGAAAAGTAAAACAGGTTCATTTTTGAAAAACAAAATGGTCGATTTGACATGGCATAACCCCATCACAATAAAGATAAAAACCAACGAGCCATAGGCTAGTTTTTAGAAGTTGACAAAGACATTGCAAGTATGGGTTACCTGGATTGGTGAAGGCTTCTCCCAGCCCTTCTCAAAAATGCCCATGAGCAACTCCCTTTTCAGACAGTAATCCTCAAACTCGTTACCTTTGGTGGCAGTTACATCCTGCAAAACAAATGAATTGTCAACCCACATTCACAAGCAATGCATTATCCCTATATATAAATATTTTTTTTAATTGAAATTCAATATTAACCCAAAATTCATTAAGAACGAGAATACAAGACCCGTCACTTCGCTGACGGAAATACCAATCTTTGCTGTGATGGCAAAAATATATGGGGAAAAAAAAAGAAGAAAAAAAAACTCCTGGGAGAACCTGCTCTCCATGCAGGGATAACCAACATAACGTTGGCATTTGCAGTTTTCACAAGCATGTCCATGTACCCATGAAAAAAATTGGCTCACTAACATTCCCAGGAGTTACCCCGAATCCACCGGTTAGATTTATTGAAATCGGTTTATCCGTTCAAGTTATAACATGACAAACAAACAAACACACACACGGCGCCTTTTATAATATAGATGTAAAACCCACAAACAAAGTGAGTAAACTTATTGCCAATGTCATTTCAGTATGCTTGCTTTATCTTTTCTAAAAGGCAATGAAACCTCTTGAAACTTAGTTTGAGAAAACCATAAAACACCCCCTTAACACTGACATTGTACATGATAGAAACCGTTTCAAAATCTTGCTTTGAAGGACGAGCTCAAAATATCAATTCACCTTTTTTCTTGGTGGTTATCATGCCTTTAAATATTTGGTTGAGAAAAATCAATTCTCCAAGTAACCAAAATCAATGTCAACAAGGTTCAGACATACATGGCGGCGGCCATCTTGGATTTTGACGTGGGTTGCACCCACACCAAATTAGAATTCGGTCCTTCGCTTACGCACGCACGGGAAAACCATAGTCCCCCTTTCGCTCCGCGGTGCGACGGGGGACAAAAAAAAAAAAACTGAAGCAAAAGACTTGCCTTTAAATATTATAAACAAAGGTAGTGTCAATGCCAAGGTACCGCACTTACTGAAGTCTTTATCCGCCTGTCCTTTTCTGGAAGCTTAAGACTAGATTTCCAGTCATCACCAGGTCTGTACAGAGGAAAGCAAGATCAATATGCCATGGGCTGTCAATACACACCTTGGGAAAAATACTCATTTAATTTCGTGCAAGTACTTCTCAGTAAATAAAGCATTTATGTGTGGATGGTATTTATTTACTTACTTTGTACACATTAAGGTTCATAAAAAAAGTAAATTGACAACGTTGGGTTGGCGTCGAGGCGCGGGAGGGGGCGTCGAGGAGCGGGGAGAGGGCGCCGAGGAGGGGGAGAGGGCGCCGAGGAGGGAGCCAGGGCGCCGAGGAGGGAGCGAAGAGGCTGAAGGTGGAGTGAGGGCATTGACATGGTACACCAAGGAGTGTTGCACAGATCAAAGCATTTCCTTGGAAATTGTGCTATTCAGTTCCACAAAGTCTTTGGAACACCGGCATGACATACATCTTGTATGTAGAATTAAAATCTCAAAATTAACAAAATCTCCCAAATGATGAGGCCAAAGTAAATTCTGTTGCTTTCACATCGCAGGCAAGTTGGTGGTCAGTATTTTACTGCCTCTGCTGTCCTTTGATCCTCCCTATACACTACCATGCACACAATTCCAGTAATCCCCTCTCGATAACTTCCAAAATCCAGGCTGACTGTAGAGGCAGAGATCTGATGTGAAGCCAGCTACAACTGAAAACAAAAACCAAGGTGGAATTACCTATCCTATCTCCCATCCTTGTTGCATACTTTTACAAATCCCATTTTTCCAATATATATTCCCCATTTCCAAAACCTTTACCATCATATCCTTTTCTGAACTTAACCCCAGAATTACAGCAAATTTATTGGATATGGGCAAACAGCAATGGGACAATTAAGATCGCCAGAAAGACTTGACATTTCACATTGCAACTACAGTACGTACTTGACTGCATTGTTTGAAGACGTTTGAGATGCCATGGCCGTTGCAGTAGCCGATCCTCCCATGGGCAATGATGGTGAGGCCAGTGCCACTTTGGGAGCCTGTCCTGTGGGTAGAACAAGGGCAGGATGCTGCCCCATACGTAGGGTACTTTGCACAGGAGGTGCTTGGGGTCGCATTTGATTGGCCATCACCACTGATATTCCATTTTCAGCACGGGGTGATGCCATCTTCAATAACCTTTATACAACTTCTTGAATACCAACAACAAACCAACCCTCCAAAATGATCACCAGATACCAAATTAGTCTGTCTCTGCTTCAGTCTTCAAACCAACAAGCAGATGCGTCATGGAGGGACAAAATAGAAATATCGAATTTCTCTTTAAATAAGACGAGAAACAATATTCACAAAGTCTTTCTCGCCAAAATAAAAAATAATCTCCGAAGCGCTTCTGAAAATTACAAATTAAAAAACAAGTCCAGGGCAACTGCCCTCAGAGCAAGTGGCTTTTGCTCACAATCGCATCACACTGCAGAAGATAAGGAGGGTACAGGATTTTGGGGAGGTAGTAGATGATCTGGAGGTGGGAATGAATTTATGAGTTTTGGAAGGGGATAAACACAGCAGTCCCCCTCTGTCTGCTGATGACAGAAGTAATGAAGTCAAACTGTCACTTGCAGCTGGACCTGGTGTTCAAACAGATCTTCTCCGCACCTAGAGAATGAAGGAGGAAAATATAGCAAATTCTCAGTCATGAAGCCTTTACATTACACAAATCAATAAAATGGCTTCTGCCAAAAGACAAGCATGGTCACAGACACTCAATATTAGTTACTAGAGGGGTCACCCGTGGGAATCCCACGGACATGGACGTGTGTGACATTTCGACATATTGAGTTAGATGCTGCACCTGCACAGTGTTTCACAAAATGGTTACTGCCAATTTATCAGATGCACAAATGATGTCATCTACACAATGTATTTACTTCTGATGACATGTGAATGCATGTGCGTGTACGCACGCACACACACCGTTTAAAGTGTACATGCCCTTCCCCCCTAGCCACCCCCCCCCCCCCCTTCCCGGCAACGCCGAGTACTTCTGCTCGCAAGTAATAAAATAAAAAAAGAAGAAATATCTCTCGGTAATTTCCTGAAACTCGGTGAAATTCGCTCGGTGAATTCACTCGGTTTATCGGTGAAATTTTTTCTTTTGGCTGTGTATAATCACTCCAAACGAAATATCTCGCAGCAATTTCCCATCTGTTAATGTATTTATTTTACATATGTGAATTACACGTCGATGCACACGCGAAATCGAATTTGTTTTTGCACAGGTGAACCTTTACTTCCGGATAATAATGTTGAATGAAATAAGAACGAAGAAATATATGTCGACATCATTGTTGACGTTTTTGTGACGACTCAAACGGAAAAGTAATATATCTTAATAGAAAAGAAAAAGCGAATTTTTAATATATGTCGACATTTCCCCCTTCTGATTTTAGGCGGTGTATGATACATCATGGCGCGATTTTTTTTTTAATATACCTTGGCATTTTCCTATGTGCGCGTGAATGTTCTCAATTATTTCTGACACCGAGTCTAAAACCATCGATACAAATGAAATCAGATGGCGAGTTAGATTGGAGATAAAGGCGTGAGAGACTCAATGGCCTTGAAGTTGCAGGCCTTTGAGAATTCATTTTGTTCTATAAACGGAAACTTTCATGGGATTTTATTCCCGTTTTTTTTTTTTTTTCCCACCGAGTCTAAAACTATGTTAGTGACAGTGAAAAATGAAATGATATATCGAATTAGAGTTGAAATAAAACAGAGCGCAAGACAGCATGGGCCTAACTAAACAGGCCTCAAAGCTACGTTACGGATTCGGCCCTTCCGTGGTTGTGGTTTCCATCCACTTGTAACATTTCTGGTTATGTATTATTATTCTTATTGGGGTTGGAAGGAAACGGCGATTATTGTTGTTTAAAGGAAATGGTTATTGTGATTAAAAGGTTAAAAGCGCTCGCCGCTCATGGTAAAAATGAAACAGGAAATCGGATTGTGCACCGGAAGACGTCGAGCGAGGAAGAAGAGGTCGTGAGGCAAAGGTCGGAGAAAACGTGTGGCGATGCTCCGTACCTAGCGTGGTCGAGCGTACATCGCGAGTGAACTTTGAGTCCTTGAAAGGAATATCGTGCGATAGGTGTTATCGCCGGAATATTGAGGAACCTGCATAGTCAGGTATCGGCATTGAGGTTCCGGAGAATCCTTGCCTATAGGGTCCGGCTCGAGTGAAAGCCGTCCGCCATTCTGCCCCGCACGCTGCGTCCACCGAAGGTTTTGGTACGCGGCAACTTTTCTCATCCTCCGGCCGTCTGCCGGGGATGCATGTGTGCGAAAGCGGCGTTTGAAGGTTATACGGCGGTTCGCTGATTGAACGGCGAACGTGTACGTCGGCGCGCGTCTTTGGGGATTTTCCATTCTACCGCGAGCTTGCTGGGTGTTGGACCACGTGACTTCTGTGCCGCTTCGACCGCCTACGCCTCGATTGATCTTGATCGGACATTGTTCCCACGATCGCTGGAGCGAATCAACTTCGCCTTGGAGTTATAGAGACATTGGGGAGTGACGTGAGTTTGAGATAAGTACTAGATAAGATGGTACCATCTTAAGATTTTGATTGTCTGGATTTGTTATCGTTATTGGTGATGTTATTCCTGTGTGATTTTTAATGTATTATTGGTTTGTTTATAACCATTGGTGTGGTTTCCTTATTGATTTCGACACGGAATAATATATATTTTTCTGCCGTGGCTCCTCCCGGGTTTCGGAGGTATACCGAGACCAGAAGGTCGGGGAGGAGCACGTAACATATGCGAGTTAATAAAATGGTGGATATTTGTTTATGAAGCCTCTCCCAGAATGGGTGGACCTACTATCGAAAGTCTAAACTGAGTAAGCCACACCCCCGGACAGACAGACAATCACCTACGTTTATTATAATATAGATAAGGATGGCGTCACTCTTTACACAAGGAAGATATATACAGGAGGAATCTATTTTGCCCAAGCCTTTGCTTTATCACATGAATAAAATTTGAAAGTTAAGTAAAAGAAAAAAATTAATTCACTTGAGTTGAGAGTGGGATGGGGAAGGGAAGGAAGGGGTGGAGCACAGGCAGAAAAACATTACCAGGATGATCAATGAACAAAAATCTTACTAAAATCCACCAAATGTCCGTCCGTCCGTTGGTACCGCAAAAACGGCTGACCCGATCGCAACGATATTTTGGGTGGGTAATCCTGGGATCTCCTGGAGTAAAATAGGGTATATTGTTTTTCCAATTTCAGCTATGGCCTCCAGAATTTTCAGGTTTGGACTCCCACATAACGTTATTTTCCTGGGTGCCGCACAAACGGCTGCACCGATCGGACTCTGTGACCTCAAAGACCTTTTAAAAGAACATGGGTTGAATATCCCTGCTTGATAGAATGCCAACCCCCTCCTCGCCATCACAGTCGTCTCTCCAACTCACAATCCCATGAGATATGCGGAAAGGACGACCCAACACCAATTATCTTATTTTTGATTCATATATAAACATCATTTAAAGTAAATAATGACCTCGGCCAAAGTTCAAACGACGTGAGTTTAATCTCAACATGAGAGAATTCCACATAGCTATTTGGGTGGTGTATACGCTAACAGATCGGTCTCCATCGACACCGTAACACCTATCGGCTCAAAATCCTTTTAACTGTTGACTTGGTAGTTCTCACAATGAAGGAAACATTAACAATGTTGTTGAAAGTTTATTTTGTGATTACTTTGTGATTGGAGTTATGATGTTTGGAATGAGGAAGGAAAACAAGAAGAAAAAAAAGAAGAAGAAAAAAAGATAGCGTTCAAGAAAATGACGACATGCCGTGATGGTTTCTACTTTCTAAACGTGAACTTCGCGGATCACCATATGCAGATTCGCCACGGACCCACAATCGATGTTTCTATATGTGAACGTACCCGTTTGTTTGCGAACGGGTACGTTTTTCATCGAAGTCCTTCACGAACTTGCTGTCCATGTCTGACATGACAGAAATATGGAATATATTGGTTTCATGCTTTAGCATGTTTCATGCTCGCCACGGGCTAACCCCAGCTCTAGCAAGGAAAATGGCCTTAAAACAATCATTCATTCTTCTAGCCTCCCACCCATGCGTAGCACGGGTATCTCACTGGCAATAATAATAATGAATAATAATAATAAATAAAATAAATAGTAATTCCATTGACAGCAAATTGTCCATTTCATCAAGATTAAAATTGACAATCTTGATCAAAGCTTGCGTCAATAGGAAGAAAAGTGATGATTTTTCAGATGAAAAATGATTTTGCAAGGTTGACCTTGAGTTGACCTTAAAAATAGTTAATGTCCCAATTTAGTGACAATATACAAATGTCATTCAATTTTCAAGTCAATTGGATTTAAAATGGCGATTTTAGAAATTTGACCTCGAGATGACCTTTGACCTCAAAATCAATATGCTTCTCAATTGGGACGACCTATAAAACTTGGTAATGTTTCGTGACGATCGGTTTAGAATTGTGACTTGTACGCTGGTGACAGTCAGAAACAAATGAAAAATCGGTCAGAGACCGAGGACTTGCCGGAATGTACTAATTTTTAATCGGCCATTTTGGACAAATATGGCGACCGAATCATGTGACCGATGACATTATTTGTTTTCTAAACTAATTTATTCCGAGATTATGCTCAAGAAATTTCATCTTCATCGGATGAAGTTTTGTACTTGTCGAATTATGACGTCATAATGGAGGCACCGATAACAACAACAACAACAACAACAACAACAACAACAACAACAACAACAACATCATGCATTTTAAAGGCCATCTTCCCGACTAGAGCGGGGGTCAGCCTTGCGGTCCCCATGACAATCTTCTCCATTTTGCCCTATTTTCTGCATCTCTCCTTGTTAACCCCCTTGCCCGCATTTCTTCTTCCACCATCTTTAGCCAAGTCTTTCTCGGTCTTCCCCGTCCTCTACTTCCTTCTACATTCATTTCCATCACTCTTCTCAACCAGTCACTTTCATCCTTCCTCAACACATGACCAAACGATCTCAAACTGTTCCTCTTCACAGCATCAATCACAGGCTCTATTCCCATCATTTTTTGCAATTCATCATTTGTCTTCCTCTCTCTCAACGATACTCCACACATCCGTCGAACCATTCGCATTTCCACCCTTTCCAACCTTCGTTGCTGTTCTACGTTCATTACCCATGTCTCGCTCCCATAAATCATAACACTTCTCACACATGCAGCACACACCTTTCCCTTCAGCTTCAACGACACTCCCCTCATCAGCACGCCACTCAGATCCTGAAACTTCTTCCATGCACATCTCACTCTAGCAACCGTTGCCGAGTCTGATCCACCTTCTTCATTCAGCATGTCTCCGAGGTAGCAAAATGTTTTCACACCTTCCAGCTTCACGTCGTCTCCAAGATCCAACTCAACATTTCCTCCATCTGCAGCTCCCTCTGTGCACACCTTACATTTGAATGTAGCTGCCACACTGGTTAATGACCCTCTCAGACCACTATATTTTTGATGAACCCACTCAGCACACATTGTACATTGAATGGAGTTCACTCCGACACCATTCCTACACACAGCACAGGGCCACTTCCCAGTTCTTTCCACCTCACCACATGCTTTACCACTTGCCATCACCTTCGTCTTTCCGATATTCACCTTCAGACCTTTTGTCTCCATACATTCCTTCCACTTGTTCATCTTTTCCTTCAGTCCATCCATACTTTCCACAATCAACACCAGATCAGCTGTATACAACAACTCCCATGGTAAACCCTCCTTTACGTTCTGAGCCAGCACCTCCATCACAGCTACAAATAGTAGTGGACTTAGTACCAACCACTGATGCACTCCCACCTTCACCTCAAACTCACCACTGTCCCCGTCCTTCGTCCTTAGAGCTGTGCGCGCTCTTTTGTACATTGCCATCACTACTCTGATCAACCATTCCTCCACTCCTAACTTCCTCAATGCCCATGTCAATACTTTGCGTGGAACCCTATCGAATGCTTTCTCCAGATCAACAAACTAAGAAACAACTTCTTCCTCTTCTCCATGTACTTCTCCTGCAACTGCCTCACAATGAAAAGCGCGTCTGTCATTCCTCTTCCTGGCATAAATCCAAACTGCATTTCGTCGATCTTCACTTTCTTCCTTATCCTCCTCTCCAACACCCTTTCCAATACCTTCATTCCATGCTCCAATAACTTTATCGCTCGATACGAGCCACACTCCAGAGCGTCACCTTTCCCCTTGTATAGAGGGACGAGGGTACTCAGTTCCCAATCCACTGGAATGCGGCCTTCTTTCACCGCCAGATTACAGATCTCTGTCATTCTCTTCACACCCCAACTTCCTGCTGCCTTCAACATATCTCCCACAATTCCCGTCGGTCCTCCCGCTTTTCTACTCTTCATTGGTTTTATCGCTTCCTCAACTTCCTTCTCAGTTGTCTTCTCTGCCGGTCCTAAAACTGGGGTACTCTATGTTGCCATCCCATTCATTCTGTGTATTCAACAGCATTTCCATATATCTTTTCCATCTTCCTTTAATTCCATCTGGGTCCACAACGATTTGTCCTACTTCATCCTTCAAGCAACTCACCCCCATCACATCAGACCTCTTTCGCGATCTGCTTTGCAATCCTGAATCCTGCTCTCTGACCCTCTTCCGAATCCAAGTGTTCTCTGAACATTTTCCTACATGCCTCATGCGCCTTTGCTACCTTTCTTTGCAGCGTTCCTGGCTGCCTTATAACATTCATGCTCTGTTTCTGCTCCCGTACCCTTCGCCTTCTGCCACTCCTTGAACTTCTTCCTCTTCTCGTCAATCCTCTTTCCAACTTCATCATCCCACCACCATGTTTCCGAGTGCCTCGTGGTCCTTTTGTCCATCCACATACCTCACCAACAGACTAGCTTTCATTGACTTCCAACCACTTTCAAGCTCAACCACATCATCCCCGACCCTACTCAGCCTCTCTTTTAACGCCTCCCTTACTGTCACCTCTTTCAACCTCCACACCTTCATTCTCGGTTGGTACTTCACCCGCCGAGCTCTCCTCGCACCTTTCAACCTTATGTCGCAGACAACCAAGTGGTGCTGTGAAACAGCCTCCTCCCCCGGGATCACCTTTGTGTCCCGGAGGTGCCCCCTATCTCACCTACGCACTATCAGGTAGTCAACGGTTCTCGTCGACCCACCTGACGTGTATGTAACAAGCTTATTATCCTCTTTCTGGAACTGAGTATTACAAGTCAACAAATCAGCTCCATCAGCAAACTCCAAAATCCTTTCACCTTCTCCATTTCTCACACCATATCCGTAACCCCCATGAACTCCGTCAAAACCATCCATACTCCTTCCCACATGTCCATTTAGGTCTCCTCCTACCACAACAACTTCCTCATCTTTCACGTTTTCCATCAGCTTCTCTATCGCACACCAGAACTTGTCCTTCTCTTCATCGCTTCGACCAACCTGCGGAGCATATCCCGAGATGACGTTCACCAAGAGCTTTCCAATCATCATTTTCACCATCATCAACCTATCACTCACTCTAGTCACATTCACCACACTGTCTACAAACTCCTCAGAAAACAGGACACCAACACCATTCACACCCCCCAGGCACCCTTGCCACAAACTTGTATTTCTGTCCCTGCCTACCCTTCACCATTCTCACACCACTTCCCTTCCATCTTGTCTCTTGCACACATGTCCACTCTTCTTCTGACCAATACTTCCACCACTTCTCCTGATCTCCCTGTCATTGGCCCTACATTCCATGTCCCAAACCTCAGAAACCGATCTCCACTTCGGGCTGTACCCTGCCCATATGTAGTTGTAATTGTCATGGTTCTCTTTTTGAGGCAATGTTTTTATAGCCAGATGCCCTTCCTGATGCCAACCCTCTTTGTGGTCTCTTACGACACGCAGGGATACGGTGTACCTATTCTAATCCAGGGTATACACTGGGAAACGTTTAAAACATGGAAATTCTGGGGGGGGGGGGGGGGGGGGAGAATTGAAAGGGAGGGGGGAGATTTGGAGAAGAGGGCAAGGGGGGAGATTTGAGGGGTAGAGGTAGTTTAAGAGGAGTGAGGGGGAGTTCAGAAAGTGGATGATTAATGAAAAACCGCGTCAGCACCACGCCAATTAGTCAATATGAAGAACCAAAAAAAAAGAAACAAAAAAAGAACCAAAACCAAAAGAAAACCATGGCTATTAAAAATCTGACACCAGACTCCTACGCTGTGCTTTTGCAGAAAAACAATGAGCAATTAGCCAATATGAAGCAAAGAGTCCTGTCATTATTAGAAGTCCGGATACAGATGGCTTCATAATAGCAGCAGGCCTTGCAGTATCGACAGACAGCAAAGTGTTATTTCACTCTGGAAAGAGTAACTTATCCCGAACAATTGATATCACTTCAATACGCAATCATTTCGGGGGGTGGGGAGGGCGGCGTCAGCATCACGGCTGCGGTTTAAACATATTTAAATAATATTTAAACAAAACCATGAAAAAACAATCTGGGAAAAGTCTCTAAGTGAGAACGTGGATTTGAGAAAGCAGGAGCAGAGCTGGAAGAAAAAAAACCTATGACATCATCATTAACATATTTTATTCCCCATGGAGGGTTCTTTACAATGAGCCATGTCAATTTATATTTGGTCGAACAAAACAAAACATTTGTTTCAACTCGAAATTTATATTTGGTCATTCTTCGTGGAATCTTTTGCCACCTTTCAAATCTGCTTTAGGTGGGAAGAACGGGGATTTGTCATATCACCCCTTGAACTTCTCTCCTTGAACCTATTTCTTGCTTTATGCAAAAATCTGAGAATGCAATGAACTTTCTCAAATATGAGTTGAGAAAAACGCAACTATGGGAAACTAGTTGAAGCAATGTAAATAGCGCGACGGGAACAAGTGGCAGAGATTTAAAAGAGCAGTCAATTACCATGAGTAGCAAGCATCAAAAGTCGAGTCATTGAAAAGCAGAAGACAAAGCCGATATTCGGGTTAAGGTGAAAGGATAATTTGTACAATGAAAGTAGAGCCAGTGAGAGTCCACAACCATGGAAACGGATGAAATGTATGACCTAAAACAGAAGAAATAAATAAATAGTAAATTAAAAAAAAAAAACAATAATATAAAAAAAAACAAGTACACATACATTCAAAGTACACCAAATAAAATTAAAATAAGCCAAATAAATAAATATCCGACAGCGCGGCATTGCCGAGGTGCCTGGCAATACCAGGGTGCAGCTCATAGAGTGAATTGGGAGGGAGAGGTGTACAATAATTGATTAATTGCAAAATTAAAATCAATAAAAGATAATCATAAAATATTTTCTTAATCAATTGGCTAATAGCATAACTAAACCACGAGTGCTTCATCCGAAGATGCATCTTTTAGAAATTTAACTTAAAGTCATTAATAAAAAAATGAAATTATTAATTGATCAATCAATAAATGATTAATCAATAAATCAAAAATATCCTTTATAGCCACATCACTTGGTCACTGTCATGTCCAAATATTAGCTTCCCAGCTCAAAAGGTGCCCGTGATATTGCCCAGATGAGAAAGAAAATAAATAAATGATGAAAATAAATAATAATCATAAAACATTAAATAGTTAATCAATTGGCTAATAGTATACATAAAACAGCACCATTTCATCCGAATCTGACTTAAAAAATAATTGTCATTCATCGAATAATTAAATAATTAATCGATTAATTAATCAATAAATAAAAAATACCCTTTACAGCCAGATCACTTACTTGGTCATTGTCATGTCCAAATATCAGCTTCCGAGCTCAAAAGGTGCCTGAGATAATGGCCAGAAGAGAAAGGAAATGTATCAGTACTTAATTAATCGCTAATAATTAAATAACTCATCAATTAATTGATTAATCAAAAAACAAAAAACTGTTTTTGACAAAGTACTTGCTCACTATTGTGCCGAAATTTCAGTTTCCCAGCTCAAAGGTTGGCTGAGATATTGCCCGGACAAAAACAAGAAAACAAGACAAGTACAGATACATTCAAAGTACACCGCCCCATGCCAAATAATTAAATATCCGACAGCACGGCATATCCGCAGTGCAGTGCAGCTCATAAAGACTGCATTGGGAGGGAGAGGTATACAATAATTGATTGATTAATTGTATAATTAAAATCAATAAAAGATCACAAAATATTTTCTTAATCAAATGGCTAATAGCATAACTAAACCACTAGTGCTTCATCTGAAGATGTATCTTTTAGAAATTTAATTACATAAGTCATTAATAAAAAATTAAATAATTAATCGATTAAATGATTAATCAATCAATCAAAAATATCCGAAAGTCACATCACTTGGTCACCGTCATGTCCAAATATTAGCTTCCTAGCTCAAAAGGTGCCTGAGATATTGGCCAAATGAGAAAAATAAATAAATGATTCATAATGAAAAATAAATAAATAAACATATGTCACCCACAGGGTGAACCGTATCTTGCCAAAATGTGAAAATTCCGTTTTTTCGTCATGACGTCATCAAATGACGTCATAGCGTCAAACTGTTTACAGATCTGGGAAGCACTCATCAAGGGCATTCATATGAGGTATTACTCGATATGGTACCTACGATTTCAAAATTTGACCTTGGGGTCAATAATTTTCGACCTCCAGCGCTAACCATGAAGGTCAAGGCCGATCGCCACCAAAAACTAATCAGCTGAGCGCCGGACCATATACTAGATTCCCATGAAGTTTGGAGACGATCCGATCAAAGTTACTCAAAAAATAAGGGTTTCGTCGACCTCCATGATTGACCGCAAAGTGACCTTGACCTTTGACCTTGACCTTCAAAATTTTGTGTGCTGAAGGGTATCTCTATAGGACTCTGATATGCGAAGTTACAGGAGTTTCCAATAATAACTGTGGTCTACAGAGTTATCTAAACGTGAAAAAAAAATGATTAACCACAAACAAAAAAACAAACAGACAAACATACAAGCTGACTAATACATCTTGCAAAAACTTCGTTTTGGCAAGATAATAATAACCATTAAAAAATTAAATTAATCAATTCGGTCAAAGAACACAAACCACCACCATTTCATCAGAATCTAACTTAAAATATATATATATATATATTTTAGTCATTAATCGAAAAATTAAATAATTAACCGATTAATTAATAAATCAAAAATAGCGTTTGCAGCCAAATCACCTGGTCATTGGCGTGTCCAAATATCAACTTCCGAACTCAAAAGGTGCCCGAGTTAATGGTCAGAAGAGAAAGAAAATTTAATTAATGAAATAAGTACTTCATTAATCGCTAATAATTAAATAACTCGTCAATTAATTCATCAATCAAAAAACAAAAAGATACCGTTTTGGAAAAAGGACTTGCTCACTATTGTGCCGAAATTTCAGCTTCCGAGATCAAAGGATGGCTGAGATATCACCCGGACAAACAAACAAGAAAATAAACCTATGTCACCCACAGGGTGAACCGTATCTTGCCAAAATGTGAACATGAGTGACTTGCTTCAGGTCACACTGAGGTGAACAGAACTGCTATCCACTAGAAGCGACTCTTTGAGGAATGTCTGCCCACGAGATATTGAAAGATTTTGATGAGAACTGAGGAAATAATTTTTTCATGAAAATTCCGTTTTTTCGTCATGACGTCATCAAATGACGTCATAGCGTCAAACTGTTTACAGATCTGGGAAGCACTCATCAAGGGCATTCATATGAGGTATTACTCGATATGGTACCTACGATTTCAAAATTTGACCTTGGGGTCAATAATTTTCGACCTCCAGCGCTAACCATGAAGGTCAAGGCCGATCGCCACCAAAAACTAATCAGCTGAGCGCCGGACCATATACTAGATTCCCATGAAGTTTGGAGACGATCCGATCAAAGTTACTCAAAAAATAAGGGTTTCGTCGACCTCCATGATTGACCACAAAGTGACCTTGACCTTTGACCTTGACCTTCAAAATTTTGTGTGCTGAAGGGTATCTCTATAGGACTCTGATATGCGAAGTTACAGGAGTTTCCAATAATAACTGTGGTCTACAGTGATCTGAAGGTCAAGGTCAAAGGTCAAGGTCGACCTCCAGCGCTAACCATGAAGGTCAAGGCCGATCGCCACAAAAAACTAATCAGCTGAGCGCCGGACCATATACTAGATTCCCATGAAGTTTGGAGACGATCCGATCAAAGTTACTCAAAAAATAACGATTTCAACATTTGACCTTGGGGTCAATAATTTTCGACCTCCAGCGCTAACCATGAAGGTCAAGGCCGATCGCCACCAAAAACTAATCAGCTGAGCGCCGGACCATATACTAGATTCCCATGAAGTTTGGAGACGATCCGATCAAAGTTACTCAAAAAATAAGGGTTTCGTCGACCTCCATGATTGACCACAAAGTGACCTTGACCTTTGACCTTGACCTTCAAAATTTTGGGTGCTGAAGGGTATCTCTATAGGACTCTGATATGCGAAGTTACAGGAGTTTCCAATAATAACTGTGGTCTACAGAGTGATCTAAACGTGGAAAAAAAATGATTAACCACAAACAAAAAAACAAAAAAAAAAACAAACAAAAAAACAAACATACAAGCTGACTAATACATCTAGCAAAAACTTCGTTTTGGCAAGATAACAAGAAAGAAAACAAGTACAGATACATTCAAAGTACACCGCACCCATGCCAAATAATTAAATATCCTACAGCGCGGCATTGCCGGGTCACCTATGGCACCCAGCAATACCGCAGTGCACCTCATAGAGGCTGCATTGGGAGGCAGAGGTGTACGCTAATTGATTGATGAATTGTATAATTAAAATCAATAAAAGATTATCACAAAATATTTTCTTAATCAATTGGCTAATAGCATAACTAAACCACAAGTGCTTCATCCGAAGATGTATCTTTTAGGAATTTAATTAAATAAGTCATTAATAAATAATTAAATAATTAATTGATTAATCAATAATTAATCAATTAATCAATAAATAATTAATCGATTAAATGATTAATCAATAAATCAAAAATATCCTTGATAGCCACATCACTTGGTCACTGTCATGTCCAAATATTAGCTTCCCAGCTCAAAAGGTGCCTGAGATATTGGCCAAATGAGAAAGAAAATAAATAAATGATTAATAATGAAAATAACTAAATAATAATCATTAATCAATTCGGTCACAGAACACATAAACCACCAGCATTTCATCAGAATCTGCAACTGAAAAAAAAAATTTTTTTTTAGTACTTAATCGAATAATTAAATAATTAATCGATTAATTGATTAATCAATAAATCAAAAATATCCTTGATAGCGACATCACTTGGTCACTCATGCCCAAATATTGGCTTCCGAGCTCAAAAGGTGCCTGAGATGTTGGCCAAATGAGAAAGAAAATAAATAAATGATTAATAATGAAAATAAATAAATAATAATCATAAAAAATTTAAATTATTAATCAATTCGGTCAGAGAACACAAACCACCACCATTTCATCAGATTCTGTAACTTAAAAAAAGTAAAAATTTTTTTGTCATTAATCGAATAATTAAATAATTAATCGATTAATTAATAAATCAAAAATAGCCTTTGCAGCCAAATCACCTGGTCATTGGCATGTCCAAATATCAGCTTCCTAACTCAAAAGGTGCCTGAGTTAATGGTCAGAAGAGAAAGGAAATTTGATTAATTAAATAAGTACTTAATTAATCGCTAATAATTAAATAACTCAATTATTTGATTAATCAAAAAACAAAATAGCGTTTTTGATAAAGGACTTGCTCACTATTGTGCCGAAATTTCAGCTTCCTAGCTCAAAGGATGGCTGAGATATCGCCCGGACAAACAAACAAGAAAACAAGTACACATACATTCAAAGTACACCGCCCCCTTGCCAAATAATTAAATATCCTACAGCGCGGCATTGCCTCTGGCGCCCGGCAATACCGCAGTGCAGCTCATAGAGGCTGCATTGGGAGTGAGAGGTGCACACTAATTGATTGATTAATTGTATAATTAAAATCAATAAAAGATTATCACAAAATATTTTCTTAATCAATTGGCTAATAGCATAACTAAACCACTCGTGCTTCATTCGAAGATCTATCTTTTAGAAATGTAATTAAATAAGTCATTCATAAAAAATTAAATAATTAATTGATTAATCAATAAATCATTAATCGATTAAATGATTAATCAATAAATCAAAAATATCCTTGATAGCCACATCACGGTCACTGTCATGTCCAAATATTAGCTTCCCAGCTCAAAAGGTGCCTGAGATATTGGCCAAATGAGAAAGAAGATAAATAAATGATTAATAATGAAAATAAATAAATAATAATCATTAAAAAATTAAGTTATGAATCAATTCGGTCAGAGAACGCATAAACCACCACCATTTCATCAGAATCTGTAACTTTAAAAAAAATTTTTTTAGTCATTAATCAAATAATTAATCGATTAATTAATAAATCAAAAATAGCCTTTGCAGCCAAATTACCTGGTCTTTGGCATGTCCAAATATCAGCTTCCTAACTCAAAAGGTGCCTGAGTTAATGGTCAGAAGAGAAAGGAAATTTAATTAATTAAATAAGTACTTAATTAATCGCTAATAATTAAATAACTCCTCAATTAATTGATTAATTAAAAAACAAAAAATAGCGTTTTTGACAAAGGACCTGCTCACTACTGTGCCGAAATTTCAGCTTCCGAGCTCAAAGGATGGCTGAGATATCGTCCGGCCTACAAACAAGAAAGAAAACAAGTACACATACATTCAAAGTACACCGCCCCATGCCAAATAATTAAATATGCTGCAGCGCGGCATCGCCGGGGCGCCTCCGGCGCCCGGCAATACCGCAGTGCAGCTCAGACGCTGCATTGGGAGGGAGAGGTGTACACTAATTGATTGATTAATTGTATAATTAAAATCAATAAAAGATTATCACAAAATATTTTCATAATCAATTGGCTAATCGCATAACTAAACCACTAGTGCTTCATCCGAAGATGTATCTTTTAGAAATTTAATTAAATAAGTCATTTATAAAAAATTAAATAATTAATTGATTATTCAATAAATAATTAATCGATTAATCAATAAATAATTAATAGATGAAATGATTAATCAATAAATCAAAAATATCCTTGATAGCCACATCACTTGGTCACTCATGTCCAAATATTAGCTTCCCAGCTCAAAAGGTGCCTGAGATATTGGCCAAATGAGAAAGAAAATAAATAAATGATTAATAATGAAAATAAATAAATAATAATCCTAAAAAAATTAAATTATTAATCAATTTGTTCAGAGAACACATAAACTACCACTATTTCATCAGAATCTGTAACTTTAAAAAAAAAAAAAGTTTGTCATTAATCGAATAATTAAATAATTAATCGATTAATTAATAAATCAAAAATATCCTTTGCAGCCAAATCACCTGGTCATTGGCATGTCCAAATATCAGCTTCCTAACTCAAAAGGTGCCTGAGTTAATGGTCAGAAGAGAAAGGAAATTTGATTAATTAAATAAGTACTTAATTAATCGCTAATAATTAAATAACTCCTCAATTTATTGATTAATCAAAAAAAAAAATACCGTTTTTGACAAAGGACTTGCTCACGATTGTGCCGAAATGTCACCTTCCTAGCTTAAAGGATGGCTGAGATATCGTCCGGACAAACAAGCAAGAAAGCAAGAAAGCAAGAAAGCAAGAAAGAAACCAGAGTGAAAACTGAGTACTCTCTTTCAGCGTGCGTCACTGCCGAGCCCCCTTTGGTGCCCGGCAATGACGATTTGCAATGCCTGGAGATGGCATAGGAAAGGAGCGGTGTACAACAAACAAACAACCAGAGTGAAAAGCTGAGTACTCTTTCAGCGTGCGTCACTGCCGAGCCCCCTTCGGTGCCTGGCAATGACGATTTGCAATGCCTGGAGATGGCATAGGAAAGGAGCGGTGTACAACAAGTACACATACATTCAAAGTACACTGCCCCCATGCCAAATAATTAAATATCCTACAGCGCGGCATTGCCGGGTCGCCGATGGCGCCCAGCAATACCGCAGTGCACCTCATAGAGGCTGCATTGGGAGGGAGAGGTGTACACTAATTGATTGATTAATTGTATAATTAAAATCAATAAAAGATTATCACAAAATATTTTCTTAATCAATTGGCTAATACCATAACAAAACCACTCGTGCTTCATCCGAAGATGTATCTTTTAGAAATTTAATCAAATAAGTCATTAATAAAAAATTAAATAATTAATTGATTAATCAATAAATAATGAATCGATTAAATGATTAATCAATTAATCAAAAATATCCTTGATAGCCACATCACTTGGTCACTCATGTCCAAATATTAGCTTCCCAGCTCAAAAGGTGCCTGATATATTGGCCAAATGAGAAAGAAAATAAATGAATGATTAATAATGAAAATAAATAAATAATAATAATTAAAAAATTAAATTATTAATCAATTTGGTCAGAGAACACATAAACTACCACTATTTCATCAGAATCTGTAACTTTAAAAAAAAAAATTTTTTTGGCATTAATCGAATAATTAAATAATTAATCGATTAATTGATTAATTAATAAATCAAAAATATCCTTTGCAGCCAAATCACCTGGTCATTGGCATGTCCAAATATCACCTTCCTAACTCAAAAGGTGCCTGAGTTAATGGTCAGAAGAGAAAGGAAATTTGATTAATTAAATAAGTACTTAATTAATCGCTAATAATTAAATAACTCAATTAAATCGCTAATAATCGCTAATAATTAAATAACTCCTCAATTTATTGATTAATCAAAAAAAAAAAATACCGTTTTTGACAAAGGACTTGCTCACTATTGTGCCGAAATTTCAGCTTCCTAGCTCAAAGGATGGCTGAGATATCGTCCGGACAAACAAACAAGAAAGCAAGAAAACAAACAAACAAACAACCAGAGTGAAAACTGAGTACTCTCTTTCAGCGTGCGTCACTGCCGAGCCCCCTTCGGTGCCCAGCAATGACGATTTGCAATGCCTGGAGATGGCATAGGAAAGGAGCGGTGTACAACAACCAGAGTGAAAACTGAGTACTCTTTCAGCGTGCGTCACGGCCGAGTCCCCTTTGGTGCCCGCCAATGACGATTTGCAATGCCTGGAGATGGCATAGGGAAGGTGCGGTGTACAACAAGTACAGATACATTCAAAGTACACCGCCCCCATGCCAAATAATTAAATATCCTGCAGCGCGGCATTGCCGGGGTGCCTCTGGCGCCCGGCAATACCGCAGTGCAGATCATTGAGGCTGCATTGGGAGGGAGAGGTGTACACTAATTGATTGATTAATTGTATAATTAAAATCAATAAAAGATTATCACAAAATATTTTCATAATCAATTGGCTAATAGCATAACTAAACCACTTGTGCTTCATCCGAAGATGTATCTTTTAGAAATTTAATTAAATAAGTCATTTATAAAAAATTAAATAACTAATTGATTACTCAATAAATAATTAATCGATTAATCAATAAATAATTAATAGATGAAATGATTAATCAATAAATCAAAAATATCCTTGATAGCCACATCACTTGGTCACTGTCATGTCCAAATATTAGCTTCCCAGCTCAAAAGGTGCCTGAGATATTGGCCAAATGAGAAAGAAAATAAATAAATGATTAATAATGAAAATAAATAAATAATAATCAGCAAAAAATTAAATTATTAATCAATTCGGTCACAGAACACAGAAACCACCACCATTTCATCAGAATCTGAAAAAAAATAATTTCTTTTAGTAATTAATAGAATAATTAAATAATTAATCGATTAATTGATTGATCGATAAATCAAAAATATCCTTGATAGCCACATCACTTGGTCACTCATGTCCAAATATTAGCTTCCGAGCTCAAAAGGTGCCTGAGATATTGGCCAAATGAGAAAGAAAATAAATAAATGATTAATAATGAAAATAAATAAATAATAATCATAAAAAAATTAAATTATGAATCAATTTGGTCAGAGAACACATAAACCACCACCATTTCATCAGAATCTAAAAAAAAAAAAAATTTTTTTTTGGTCATTGATCGAATAATTAAATAATTAATCGATTAATTAATAAATCAAAAATAGCCTTTGCAGCCAAATTACCTGGTCATTGGCATGTCCAAATATCAGCTTCCTAACTCAAAAGGTGCCCGAGTTAATGGTCAGAACAGAAAGGAAATTTGATTAATTAAATAAGTACTTAATTAATCGCTAATAATTAAATAACTCCTCAATTTACTGATTAATCAAAAAACAAAAAATACCGTTTTTGACAAAGGACTTGCTCACTACTGTGCCGAAATTTCAGCTTCTTAGTTCAAAGGATGGCTGAGATATCGCCCGGACAAACAAACAAGAAAAGACAAGTACACATACATTCAAAGTACACCGCCCCATGCCAAATAATTAATTATGCTGCAGCGCGGCATTGCCGGGGCGCCTCCGGCACCTGGCAATACCGCAGTGCAGCTCATTGAGGCTGCATTGGGAGGGAGAGGTGTACACCAATTGATTGATTAATTGTATAATTAAAATCAATAAAAGATTATCACAAAATATTTTCTTAATCAATTGGCTAATACCATAACAAAACCACTCGTGCTTCATCCGAAGATGTATCTTTTAGAAATTTAATCAAATAAGTCATTAATAAAAAATTAAATAATTAATTGATTAATCAATAAGTAATTCATCGATTAATCAATAAATAATGAATCGATTAAATGATTAATCAATTAATCAAAAATATCCTTGACAAGTACAGATACATTCAAAGTACACCGCCCCATGCCAAATAATTAAATATGCTGCAGCGCGGCATCGCCGGGGTGCCTCCGGTGTCCGGCAATACCGCAGTGCAGCTCAGACGCTGCATTGGGAGGGAGAGGTGTACACTAATTGATTGATTAATTGTATAATTAAAATGAATAAAAGATCATCACAAAATATTTTCATAATCAATTGGCTAATCGCATAACTAAACCACTAGTGCTTCATCCGAAGATGTATCTTTTAGAAATTTAAATAAATAAGTCATTTATAAAAAATTAAATAATTAATTGATTACTCAATAAATAATTAATCGATTAATCAATAAATAATTAATAGATGAAATGATTAATCAATAAATCAAAAATATCCTTGATAGCCACATCACTTGGTCACTCGCCCAAATATTAGCTTCCCAGCTCAAAAGGTGCCTGAGATATTGGCCATATGAGAAAGAAAATAAATAAATGATTAATAATGAAAATAAATAAATAATAATCATGAAAAAATTATAAATTATTAATCAATTCGGTCAGAGAACACAAACTACCACTATTTCATCAGAATGTGTAAATGAAAAAAAAAAAAAAAGTCGTACTTAATCGAATAATTAAATAATTAATCGATTAATGGATTAATTGATCAATCAATAAATCAAAAATATCCATAATAGCCACATCACTTGGTCACTCATCCAAATATTAGCTTCCGAGGTCAAAAGGTGCCTGAGATATTTGCCAAATGAGAAAGAAAATAAATAAATGATTAATAATGAAAATAAATAAATAATAATAAAAAAATTAAATTATTAATCAATTCGGTCAGAGAACACATAAACCACCACCATTTCATCAGAATCTGTAACTCAAAAAAAAAATAATTCTTTAGTCATTAATCGAATAATTAAATATTTAATCGATTAATTGATTAATAAATCAAAAATAGCCTTTGCAGCCAAATCACCTGGTCATTGGCATGTCCAAATATCAGCTTCCGAATTCAAAAGGTGCCTGAGTTCATGGTCAGAAGAGAAAGGAAATTCGGTTAATTAAATAAGTACTTAATTAATCGCTAATAATTAAATAACTCCTCAATCAATCGATTAATCAAAAAACAAACAAGTACACATACATTCAAAGTACACCGCCCCATGCCAAATAATTAAATATGCTGCAGCGCGGCATTGCCGGGGCGCCTCCGGCGCCCGGCAATACCGCAGTGCAGCTCATTGAGGCTGCATTGGGAGGGAGAGGTGTACACTAATTGATTGATTAATTGTATAATTAAAATCAATAAAAGATTATCACAAAATATTTTCATAATCAATTGGCTAATCGCATAACTAAACCAGTAGTGCTTCATCCGAAGATGTATCTTTTAGAAATTTAATTAAATAAGTCATTTATAAAAAATTAAATAATTAATTGATTACTCAATAAATAATTAATCGATTAATCAATAAATACTTAATAGATGAAATGATTAATCAATAAATCAAAAATATCCTTGATAGCCACATCACTTGGTCACTCATGTCCAAATATTAGCTTCCCAGCTCAAAAGGTGCCTGAGATATTGGCCAAATGAGAAAGAAAATAAATAAATGATTAATAATGAAAATAAATAAATAATAATCATAAAAAAATTAAATTATTAATCAATTTGGTCAGAGAACACATAAACTACCACTATTTCATCAGAATCTGTAACTTAAAAAAAAAAAAATTTTTTTGTCATTAATCGAATAATTAAATAATTAATCGATTAATTGATTAATTAATAAATCAAAAATATCCTTTGCAGCCAAATCACCTGGTCATTGGCATGTCCAAATATCAGCTTCCTAACTCAAAAGGTGCCTGAGTTAATAATGGTCAGAAGATAAATGAAATTTAATTAATTAAATAAGTACTTAATTAAACGCTAATAATTAAATAACTCCTCAATTAATTGATTATTCAAAAAACAAAAAATACCGTATTTGACAAAGGACTTGCTCACTACTGTGCCGAAATTTCAGCTTCCTAGCTCAAAGGATGGCTGAGATATCGTCCGGACAACCAAGAAAGAAAACAAACAAGTACACATACATTCAAAGTACACCGCCCCATGCCAAATAATTAAATATGCTGCAGCGCGGCATTGCCGGGGCGCCTCCGGCGCCCGGCAATACCGCAGTGCAGCTCATTGAGGCTGCATTGGGAGGGAGAGGTGTACACTAATTGATTGATTAATTGTATAATTAAAATCAATAAAAGATTATCACAAAATATTTTCATAATCAATTGGCTAATCGCATAACTAAACCAGTAGTGCTTCATCCGAAGATGTATCTTTTAGAAATTTAATTAAATAAGTCATTTATAAAAAAGTAAATAATTAATTGATTACTCAATAAATAATTAATCGATTAATCAATAAATACTTAATAGATGAAATGATTAATCAATAAATCAAAAATATCCTTGATAGCCACATCACTTGGTCACTCATGTCCAAATATTAGCTTCCCAGCTCAAAAGGTGCCTGAGATATTGGCCAAATGAGAAAGAAAATAAATAAATGATTAATAATGAAAATAAATAAATAATAATCATAAAAAAATTAAATTATTAATCAATTTGGTCAGAGAACACATAAACTACCACTATTTCATCAGAATCTGTAACTTAAAAAAAAAAAATTTTTTTGTCATTAATCGAATAATTAAATAATTAATCGATTAATTGATTAATTAATAAATCAAAAATATCCTTTGCAGCCAAATCACCTGGTCATTGGCATGTCCAAATATCAGCTTCCTAACTCAAAAGGTGCCTGAGTTAATAATGGTCAGAAGATAAATGAAATTTAATTAATTAAATAAGTACTTAATTAAACGCTAATAATTAAATAACTCCTCAATTAATTGATTATTCAAAAAACAAAAAATACCGTATTTGACAAAGGACTTGCTCACTACTGTGCCGAAATTTCAGCTTCCTAGCTCAAAGGATGGCTGAGATATCGCCCGGACAACCAAGAAAGAAAACAAACAAACAACCAGAGTGAAAACTGAGTACTCTCTTTCAGCGTGCGTCACTGCCGAGCCCCCTTTGGTGCCCGGCAATGACGATTTGCAATGCCTGGAGATGGCATAGGAAAGGAGCGGTGTACAACAAACAAGAAAGAAACCAGAGTGAAAACTGAGTACTCTCTTTCAGCGTGCGTCACTGCCGAGCCCCCTTTGGTGCCCGGCAATGACGATTTGCAATGCCTGGAGATGGCATAGGAAAGGAGCGGTGTACAAAAATACCGTTTTTGATGAAGGACTTGCTCACTACTGTGCCGAAATTTCAGCTTCCTAGCTCAAAGGATGGCTGAGATATCGTCCGGACAAACAAACAAGAAAACAAGTAGACATACATTCAAAGTACACCGCCCCCATGCCAAATAATTAAATATCCTACAGCGCGGCATTGCCGGGGAGCCTCCGGCGCCCGGCAATACCGCAGTGCAGCTCATTGAGGCTGCATTGGGAGGGAGAGGTGTACACTAATTGATTGATTAATTGTATAATTAAAATCAATAAAAGATCATCACAAAATATTTTCATAATCAATTGGCTAATCGCATAACTAAACCACTAGTGCTTCATCCGAAGATGTATCTTTTAGAAATTTAATTAAATAAGTCATTTATAAAACATTAAATAATTAATTGATTACTCAATAAATAATTAATCGATTAATCAATAAATAATTAATAGATGAAATGATTAATCAATAAATCAAAAATATCCTTGATAGCCACATCACTTGGTCACTCATGTCCAAATATTAGCTTCCCAGCTCAAAAGGTGCCTGAGATATTGGCCAAATGAGAAAGAAAATAAATAAATGATTAATAATGAAAATAAATAATAATCATAAAAAAATTAAATTATTAATCAATTTGGTCAGAGAACACATAAACTACCACTATTTCATCAGAATCTGTAACTTTAAAAAAAAAAAATTTTTTTGGCATTAATCGAATAATTAAATAATTAATCGATTAATTGATTAATAAATCAAAAATAACCTTTGCAGCCAAATCTCCTGGTCATTGGCATGTCCAAATAACAGCTTCCTAACTCAAAAGGTGCCTGAGTTAATGGTCAGAAGAGAAAGGAAATTTAATTAATTAAATAAGTACTTAATTAATCGCTAATAATTAAATAACTCCTCAATTAATTGATTAATCAAAAAACAAAAAATACCGTTTTTGACAAAGGACTTGCTCAATACTGTGCCGAAATTTCAGTTTCCTAGCTCAAAGGATAGCTGAGATATCGTCCGGACAAACAAACAAGAAAACAAACAAGTACAAATACATTCAAAGTACACCGCCCCATGCCAAATAATTAAATATGCTGCAGCGCGGCATTGCCGGGGCGCCTCTGGCGCCCGGCAATACCGCAGTGCAGCTCATTGAGGCTGCATTGGGAGGGAGAGGTGTACACTAATTGATTGATTAATTGTATAATTAAAATCAATAAAAGATTATCACAAAATATTTTCATAATCAATTGGCTAATCGCATAACTAAACCACTAGTGCTTCATCCGAAGATGTATCTTTTAGAAATTTAATTAAATAAGTCATTTATAAAAAATTAAATAATTAATTGATTACTCAATAAATAATTAATCGATTAATCAATAAATAATTAATAGATGAAATGATTAATCAATAAATCAAAAATATCCTTGATAGCCACATCACTTGGTCACTCATGTCCAAATATTAGCTTCCCAGCTCAAAAGGTGCCTGAGATATTGGCCAAATGAGAAAGAAAATAAATAAATGATTAATAATGAAAATAAATAAATAATAATCATAAAAAAATTAAATTATTAATCAATTTGGTCAGAGAACACATAAACTACCACTATTTCATCAGAATCTGTAAATTTAAAAAAAAAATTTTTTTTGTCATTAATCGAATAATTAAATAATTAATCGATTAATTGATTAATTAATAAATCAAAAATATCCTTTGCAGCCAAATCACCTGGTCATTGGCATGTCCAAATATCAGCTTCCTAACTCAAAAGGTGCCTGAGTTAATAATGGTCAGAAGAGAAATGAAATTTAATTAATTAAATAAGTACTTAATTAAACGCTAATAATTAAATAACTCCTCAATTAATTGATTATTCAAAAAACAAAAAATACCGTATTTGACAAAGGACTTGCTCACTACTGTGCCGAAATTTCAGCTTCCTAGCTCAAAGGATGGCTGAGATATCGCCCGGACAACCAAGAAAACAAGAGAGAAAACAAACAAGAAAACAAACAAGTACAGATACATTCAAAGTACACCGCCCCATGCCAAATAATTAAATATGCTGCAGCGCGGCACTGCCGGGGCGCCTCCGGCGCCCGGCAATACAGCAGTGCAGCTCATTGAGGCTGCATTGGGAGGGAGAGGTGTACACTAATTGATTGATTAATTGTATAATTAAAATCAATAAAAGATTATCACAAAATATTTTCATAATCAATTGGCTAATAGCATACCTGAAGCACTAGTGCTTCATCCGAAGATGTATCTTTTAGAAATTTAATTAAATAAGTCATTTATAAAAAATTAAATAATTAATTGATTACTCAATAAATAATTAATCGATTAATCAATAAATAATTAATAGATGAAATGATTAATCAATAAATCAAAAATATCCTTGATAGCCACATCACTTGGTCACTCATGTCCAAATATTAGCTTCCCAGCTCAAAAGGTGCCTGAGATATTGGCCAAATGAGAAAGAAAATAAATAAATGATTAATAATGAAAATAAATAAATAATAATCATAAAAAAATTAAATTAGTAATCAATTTGGTCAGAGAACACATAAACTACCACTATTTCATCAGAATCTGTAACTAAAAAAAAAAATTTTTTTTGTCATTAATCAAATAATTAAATAATTAATCGATTAATTAATAAATCAAAAATATCCTTTGCAGCCAAATCACCTGGTCATTGGCATGTCCAAATATCAGCTTATATAAAAAAAATAACCACCTTTAGAGGCCATTTTTCCCCGCAAAGCGGGGGTTGGCCTTTTTCGGGGACCGTGGTTGTTGTTGTTTTTCGGTCCCCTTTTTGAAGCAATGTTTTACGGCCGGATGCCCTTCCTGACGCCAACCCTTTTTGCCGCCTTTAACGACAAGCAGGGAATTACCAGTGTACTGGTACTCAATTTGCCGACCTCGGAAGGATGACAGGCTGAGTCAACCCCCCTGGCGTTAATTCAGCGATCGACCTATGACCTACGATCGACCTACAATACGACCTACGATCGACCAGCGATTCCTAACTTAAAAGGTGCCTGAGTTAATGGTCAGAAGAGAAAGGAAATTTGATTAATTAAATAAGTACTTAATTAATCGCTAATAATTAAATAACTCCTCAATTTATTGATTAATCAAAAAAAAAAATACCGTTTTTGACAAAGGACTTGCTCACTATTGTGCCGAAATTTCAGCTTCCTAGCTCAAAGGATGGCTGAGATATCGTCCGGACAAACAAACAAGAAAGAAAACAAACAAACAAACAAGAAAGAAACCAGAGTGAAAACTGAGTACTCTCTTTCAGCGTGCGTCACTGCCGAGCCCCCTTTGGTGTCCGGCAATGACGATTTGTAATGCCTGGAGATGGCATCGGAAAGGAGCGGTGTACGACAAGAAACCAGAGTGAAAACTGAGTACTCTCTTTCAGCGTGCGTCACTGCCGAGCCCCCTTCGGTGCCCGGCAATGACGATTTGCAATGCCTGGAGGTGGCATAGGAAAGGAGCGGTGTACAACAAGAAAACAACCAGAGTGAAAACCGAGTACTCCCTTTCAGCGTGCGTTACTGCCGAGCCCCCTTCGGTGCCCAGCAATGACGATTTGCAATGCCTGGAGATGGCATAGGAAAGGTGCGGTGTACAACAAACAAGAAAGAAAACAAGAAAGAAAACAAACAACCAGAGTGAAAACTGAGTACTCTCTTTCAGCGCGCATCACTGCCGAGCCCCCTTCGGTGCCCAGCAATGACGATTTGCAATGCCTGGAGATGGCAGAGGAAAGGAGCGGTGTACAAAAACAAGAAAACAAACAAACAACCAGAGTGAAAACTGAGTACTCTCTTTCAGCGTGCGTCACTGCCGAGCCCCCTTCGGTGCCCGGCAATGACGATTTGCAATGCCTGGAGATGGCATAGGAAAGGAGCGGTGTGCAACAAACAAGAAAGCAAGAAACCAAACAACCAGAGTGAAAACTGAGTACTCTCTTTCAGCGTGCGTCACTGCCGAGCTCCCTTCGGTGCCCAGCAATGACGATTTGCAATGCCTGGAGATGGCATAGGAAAGGAGCGGTGTACAACAAGAAAACAAAAACAACCAAACAGAGTGAAAACTGAGTACTCTCTTTCAGCGGGCGTCACTGCCAAGCCCCGTTCGGTGCCCAGCAATGACGATTTGCAATGCCTTGAGATGGCATAGGAAAGGTGCGGTGTACAACAAACAACGAGAGTGAAAACTGAGTACTCCCTTTCAGTGTGCGTCACCGCCGAGCCCCCTTTCGTGCCCGGCAATGACGTTTTGCAATGCCTGGAGATGGCAAAGGAAAGGAGCCGTCACAAAAATACAGTTTTTGACAAAGGACTTGCTCACTATTGTGCCAAAATTTCAGCTTACGAGCTCAAAGGATGGCTGAGATATCGCCAGACAAACAAGAAAACCAGAGTGAAAACTGAGTACAGTAATACACCGGCCTACGTCATTAATTGGTTCCATAAGCCGTGACGGAACCTGGGCGTAATGCCTTAAAATGAAGACCAACACCGTAATTCATAAAACTAGAGTAAACAACTGGAGGAGGCTGCGGCTTCGTCCTGAATCTTTGCCGCTCCCAGTCAGGAGTCCCTCCGTTGTTTTCTATCGGTCGGGTTTTCTCCTCGAACGGGGTGACCGGCACTGACGTGTCGACGTGAGCTGGCTTGTGTGCCGAGTGGCTCCGCGGCCCGCTTCACCACGGCGTGCTTTACCCAACGTGTCCGAGCAGTTTCACCGGTGGTCGTGTCGGTGACGAACGAACGAGCTCAGGGTTCCGTGAACCCGGCCGCACCGGGGATCGACACTCGCCTCCGAGTCGTAGGCATGCCAAGTCTTTCCTCGAGCGGCCGAAGTTGCTTGCTTCTTTATTTTTGGACGATACGATATACGCAGAAACGACGACGTACAGGCAGGCATTTGCAAATCCATGCACATGTGCACATGCACACGTCGATCGGTTCTTTACAAGGATATGCATCAACAACAACCTGCTACTCCCTGCACCACAGATGTCAATTTCCAAACAATTTACCTACTCCCTCTACCCAACTTTAAACAACCCTCCCCGGGTATTCGTGAAGGGGTCCATCCTTCCCCATCCACTCCTTCGCACCATGCACTCCACACCACTCAATCGACACTACTCACTCCACACACCATTTATTCCCACACACCAAGTATTCTCTCCATTTATCCACTTGCACCCCATGCAAGTCAATCACTCAAGACCATTACACATGTCCTCAATACACCACTCATACACTTTCTCCGGTCATCCCAGACCATTGCCTCATTTCACCAAGTTCATTCCAAAGATCCTCATTCAATTCCTCATTTGCGCCTAAAGCTCATCCTCATACTCATACACATGATACACCAAGATACACCAAGAGCGGCTTCAGCTTGGTCGCCGGTGCAATTACCCCCAAGCATGAGCGTTAGCCGCTCCTTCGCGACTTTGCAGCCTGGCATGGTCTTCTCCTCCTTCGAGATAAAGGAGATGATGTAGGAGTGACGCAAAGTCGCACATGACGTTCGCTGAACTGAAATTTACTCTAGAAGAGTGGCGTAAAGTCGGATTTGACGTCGGTCGAAATGGCGTAAAACGGGGTATGACTGTACTCCCTTTCAGCGTGCGTCACTGCAGAGCCCCCTTCGGTGCCTGGCAATGACGTTTTGCAGTGCCTGTAGATGGCATAGGAAAGGAGCGGTGTACAATAACATAACTAAACCACCAGTGCTTCATCCGAAGATGTATCTTTCAGAAATTTAATTAAACAAGTCATTAACAAAAAATTAAATAATGAATTGATTAATCCATAAATAATTAATCTATTAAATGATTAATCAATAAATCAAAAATATCTTTTATGGCCACTTCACCTGGTCACTGTCATGTCCAAATATTAGCTTCCTAACTCAAAAGGTGCCCGAGATAATGGTCAGAAGAGAAAGTAAATGAATAAGTACTTAATTAATCGCTAATAATTAAATAACTCATCAATTAAATGAATAATCAAAAAACAAAAAATAACGATTTTGACAAAGTACTTGCTCACTATTGTGCCGAAATTTCAGCTTCCTACCTCAAAGGATGGCCAAGATATCGCCGGACAAACACGAAAGAAAACAAGTACAGATACAAAGTAAACCGCCCCCATGCCAAATAATTAAATATCATACAGCGCGGCATTGCCGGGGCGCCTCCGGCGCCCGGCAATACCGCAGTGCAGCTCATGGAGACTGCATTGGGAGGGAGAGGTGTACACTAATTGATTGATTAATTGTGGAATTAAAATCAATAAGATTATCACAAAATATTTTCTTAATCAATTGGCTAATAGCATAACTAAACCACTAGTGCTTCATCCGAAGATGTCTTTTAGAAATTTAATTAAATAAGTCATTAATAAAAAATTTAATAATTAATTGATTAATCAATAAATAATTAATCAATTAATCAATAAATAATTCAGCGATTAAATGATTAATCAATAAATCAAAAATATCCTTGATAGCCACATCACTTGGTCACTGTCCTGTCCAAATATTAGCTTCCCAGCTCAAAAGGTGCCTGAGATATTGGCCAAATGAGAAAGAAAATAAATAAATGATTAATAATGAAAATAAATAAATAATAATCATGAAAAAATTAAATTATGAATCAATTCGGTCAGAGAACACAAACCACCACCATTTCATCAGAATCTGTAACTGAAAAAAAAATAAAAAAATTTGAGTAATTAATCGAATAATTAAATAATTAATCGATTAATTGATTAATTAATAAATCAAAAATAGCCATTGCAGCCAAATCACCTGGTCATTGGCATGTCCAAATATCAGCTTCCTAACTCAAAAGGTGCCCGAGTTAATTGCCAGAAGAAAAAGGGAATTTGATTAATTAAATAAGTACTTAATTAATCGCTAATAATTAAATAACTCCTCAATTAATTGATAATTATTCAAAAACAAAAAATAGCGTTTTTGACAAGACTTGCTCACTACTGTGCCGAAATTTCAGCTTCTGAGCTCAAAGGATGGCTGAGATATTGCCTGGACAAAAACAAGAAAGCAAGAAAACAAAGAAAGAGTGAAAACTGAGTACTCCCTTTCAGCGTGCGTCACTGCCGAGCCCCCTTCGGTGCCCAGCAGTGACGATTTGCCATGCCTGGAGATGGCATAGGAAAGGAACGGTGTACAAGTACAGATACATTCAAAGTACACCGCCCCCATGCCAAATAATTAAATATCCTACAGCGCGGCATTGCCGGGGCACCTCCTGCGCCCAGAAATACCGCAGTGCAGCTCATTGAGGCTGCATTGGGAGGGAGAGGTGTACACTAATTGATTGATTAATTGCATAATTAAAATCAATAAAAGACCACAAAATATTTTCTAAATCAATTGGCTAATAGCATAACTAAACCACTCGTGCTTCATCCGAAGATGTATCTTTTAGAAATTTAATTAAATAAGTCATTAAAAAAAATTAAATAATCAATTGATTAATCAATAAATAATTAATCGATTAAATGATGAATCAATAAATCAAAAATATCCCTGATAGCCACATCACTTGGTCACTGTCATGTCCAAATATTAGCTTCCCAGGTCAAAAGGTGCCTGAGATGTTGGCCAAATGAGAAAGAAAATAAATGATTAATAAGGAAAATAAATAAATAAAATCATTTAAAAAAAATTAATTAATTCGGTCACAGAACACAAACCACCACCATTTCATCAGAATGTGTAGCTGGGGAAAAAAATTTTTTTAGTAATTAATCGAATAATTAAATGATTAATTGATTAATAAATCAAAAATAGCCTTTGTAGCCAAATCACCTGGTCATTGGCATGTCCAAATATCAGCTGCCGAACTCAAAAGGTGCCCGAGAAGAGAAAGGCGAGAAATGGTCAGAAGTCAGAAGAGAAAGGAAATGTAATTAATTAAATAACTTCTTAATTAATCGCTAATAATTAAATAACTCCTCAATTAATTGATTAATTAATCAAAAAACAAAAAAATACCGTTTTTGACAAAGGACTCACTATTGTGCCGAAATTTCAGCTGCCCAGCTCAAAGGATGGCTGAGATATCGCCCGGACAAACAAACGAAAACAAAGAAAATAAGTACAGATACATTCAAAGTACACCGCCCCCATGCCAAATAATTAAATATCCGACATTCGCTAATAAATATCGCTAATAATTAAATAACTCCTCAATTAATTGATTAATTAATCAAAAAACACCGTTTTTGACAAAGGACTTGCTCACTGTCATGTCCAAATATTAGCTTCCCAGCTCAAAAGGTGCCCGAGATATTGGATAAATGAGAAAATAAATAAATGATTAATAATGAAAATAAATAAATAATAATCTTTAAAAGAAATAAATTATGAATCAATTCGGTCACAGAACACAAACCACCACCATTTCATCAGAATCTGAAAAAAAAATAAAAAAAATAAAAAAAAGTAATTAATCGAATAATTAAATAATTAATCGATTAATTGATTAATCAATAAATCAAAAATATCCTTTATAGCCACATCACTTGGTCACTCATGTCCAAATATTAGCTTCCGAGCTCAAAAAGTGCCTGAGATATTGGCCAAATGAGAAAGAAAATAAATAAATGATTAATAATGAAAATAAAGAAATGATTAATAATGAAAATAAATAAATAATAATCATTAAAAATTAAATTATTAATCAATTCGGTCATAGAACACAAACCACCACCATTTCATCAGAATCTGTAACTGAATTTTATTTTTTAGTAATTAATCGAATAATTAAATAATTAATCGATTAATTGATTAATCAATGAATCAAATATATCCTTGATAGCCACATCACTTGGTCACTCATGTCCAAATATTAGCTTCCGAGCTCAAAAGGTGCCTGAGATATTACGAAATGAGAAAGAAAATAAATAAATGATTAATAATGAAAATAAATAATAATCATTAAAAAAATTAAATTAATCAATTCGGTCAAAGAACACAAACCACCACCATTTCATCAGAATCTAACTAAAAAAAAAAAAAAAAAAATTGTCATTAATCGAATAATTAAATAATTAATCCATTGATTGATAAATCAAAAATAGCCTTTGCAGCCAACTCACCTGGTCATTGGCATGTCCAAATATCAGCTTCCTAACTCAAAAGGTGCCTGAGTTAATGATCAGAAGAGAAAGGAAATTTGATTAATTAAATAAGTACTTAATTAATCGCTAATAATTAAAGAACTCCTCAATTAATTGATTAATCAAAAAACAAAAATACAGTTTTTGACAAAGGACCTGCTCACTACTGTGCCGAAATTTCAGCTTCCGAGCTCAAAGGATGGCTGAGATATCGCCTGAACAAACAAACAAACAAGAAAGAAAGAAAGAAAGAAAACAAACAAACAACCAGAGTGAAAACTGAGTACTCCCTTTCAGCATGCGTCACTGCCGAGCCCACTACGGTGCCCGGCAATGACGTTTTGCAATGCCTGGAGATGGCATAGGAAAGGTGCGGTGTACAACAAACAAGAAAGAAAACAACCAGAGTGAAAACTGAGTACTCCCTTTCAGCATGCGTCACTGCCGAGCCCACTACGGTGCCCGGCAATGACGTTTTGCAATGCCTGGAGATGGCATAGGAAAGGTGCGGTGTACAACAAACAAGAAAGAAAACAACCAGAGTGAAAACTGAGTACTCCCTTTCAGCATGCGTCACTGCCGAGCCCCCTTCGGTGCCCAGCAATGACGTTTTACAATGCCTGGAGATGGCATAGGAAAGGAGTGGTGTACAACAAACAAACAAGAAAGAAAGAAAACAAGTACAGACAAAGTACACCACCCCCATGCCAAATAATTAAATATCCTGCAGCGCGGCAATACCGCAGTGCAGATCATGGAGGCTGCATTGGGAGGGAGAGGTGCACACCAATTGATTGATTAATTGTATAATTACAATCAATAAAAGATTATCACAAAATTTTTCTTTATCAATTGGCTAACAGCATAACTAAACCACCAGTGCCTCATCCGAAGACGTATCTTTTAGAAATTTAATTAAATAAGTCATTAATAAAAATTTTAAAATAATTATTCAATTAATCAATAAACAATTAAGCGATTAAATGATTAATCAATAAATCAAAAATATCCTTGATAGCCACATCACTTGGTCACTGTCATGTCCAAATATTAGCTTCCTAGTTTAGTCCGGTTGCCAGGTTGAGTATTGTTGTTGCGAGGAGTGTATTGTTACCTTCGCAAAAGCGGAAGGTTATGTTTTGATCGCTGTGTATTTATTTGTATGTCTGTGTGTGTGTGTGTATGTTATTCGCATAACTCAAAAAGTATTCAACCGAATTGCATGAAATTTGGTGGGATGATTGGTTATTATACGGGACACATTTGATTAGATTTTGGGAGCAACCGGGTCAAAGGTCAAGGTCAAGGTCACGAAAAGGTCAAAATCGTATTTTTGTTGTTCTGTTCCCTACACTCCCATGCCAAGTACAGAACAGTAGCTGCGGCGAAGGTATGCGCTCTACCGAGTGCCCGTTCTAGTGTTGTCACTGAACTACTTCCTCAAACTTTTGTGAAATCGTACTATTCCAACTTGACCCACGGCGGGAGTATGCGCTGTACTGAGTGGCGTTCTAGTTTTTTGATGGTTTTATACTCGAATGGGTCTATAGAAAAGATTTAGCTTGGTTGCCGGAGTGTCAACCTTGGGGAACTCCGATAAATTGGCATAAATCCAAGATGGCCGCTGCGGACGGAGGTGGAAAATAACCTTTCAACCATTCAACCTTCCGTCACGTGTGATACATTTTTTTCCGTACAATTTCGATGTGAGGATTCGATTTCTGAGGTCAATTGTGTGATTTGCGGTCAGATTCAGGGGCAAAGGTCAAGTTAAAGGTCATTTTTGCACATTTGGGGGGTTCAAACTTTTTGACCCCTGCATCAACTGCACACCACTCATGAACTCGATACGTTGATTCTAATCTCACCTCTTCTTCTTTTCAGAGACGTAGGCATATGGCTGACTCAAGGTGTCTTCTCCCGGTGTGTCACGGAGGTGGACAAGAAACGAAATTCACTGCGAACGGGATCAGGAAGCTCATCTTGTGCGCCAAATCTCGTGGAGATGGAGACCTGCAGGCTACGCTACAGAACATTATTGATGTTGGTGGAGATGCGGCAAGCATAACCTGTCATAAAGCTTGCTACTGTACTTATACATCAAAAGAGAAAATTGAGAGAGTGAGAAAGTCACAGAAAAGAAAGGCTGAAGATGAGGGTGTAAGGACAACTACAAGGTCTCATACTAAGGTAGCTGACACGTTTGTACTCAAACACACCTTTGATTGTATGTTCTGTAGCGAGGAATGTTTACCCATTGATGATAGACACCCAGAACGATGGGACCGCGTTCGTAAGTGTATGACCAAAGAACGTTTTGACACAGAACGTAACCCACTCCCAACTATGAAAGATATGCTCCTTGATGTTGCTGAGCAGCGTAATGACGATGTGGCTACAAGGGTCAAGTTGCACCTTGCTTTTGTTTCTGATCTACCTTCTGCTGAGTGCAAGTACCACGTCCGCTGCTATAACAGTTTTACGAAAGTTCCCACATCTGCTGATTTGCCAACTGGTAGTGCAGATGAAAATGCTCTGAAGGAAGTCATTGAGTACATGAGCCGAGACAGGTCCAGATTATGGAATAGTGTTGAACTGCATTCCCTGTACTCGGATCTAGGTGGCAAGCTCGCTCGACGTGACATGTTTAGCAAGGTAACTGACTGCATGAGTAAGGATGTTATAGTTGTTTGGGTAGATGGCTGTGCTACCATTGTTGGTTTCCGTGACTCCGTTGCTAAAACTCAAGATAGTTAAGGATGACGATATGGATGAGAGGAGCATTGCTTCCGTGGCGAGGCAAATAAAGCATGAGGCACGGTCGGTCAGGTACAACAGTGCCAATTACGACCTTTCAGAGTTTACACAGGCCAACACAATCAAGGCGACCAGCCCAAGTTTGTTGAAGTTGGTTTCAGACCTGGTCTCCGGTGGTAAGGTGACCAAGAAATCTCTGAGCTTGAGCCAGTCAATTCAGAGTCACGTTACAAGTACCAGAAATCAGACATTAGGGCTGGCCGTTAAACTGTTGCACCGGCATGGTAGTTCCGACCTTCTCAAACTCCTTCATGAGCATGGCTTCACGACACCGTACGATGAGGCCCTGAGATTCCGAAAATCAGCCGCCCGTTTTCTAGGCGACAATGCACAGGACCTCCACCAGTTTATGGGGTTGTGTAGAACCATCGGCGTCATCTTCGTGTGGTTTGACAACTTGGATCTCCAGGTAGTCACACCCAATGGTCGACGCACTACCCATGTCCTCTCGCATGAATTCCAGCAACCTCATCCCGCAGGTATTCTAGAGTATGGCCGTGCTAAGCCAGGGATGAGCAGCCTCATCATCCCGACTCTCTAAGAAAGCCACCCAGTCAAAGACCAGCAGTAGCTCATCGGGCAGCCTTCCTCTGCAACACTACACCGGGCCGACCAAGGTGAACCCACCAGCTGTAGAGGCCACCTGTGGCATCTCCTACCAAGAAGTATGTGCCCGGCAGGTGAGTCTAGCTACTGCGCAGGAGAAAGACATGAAGTGGCTAAACACACTCAACACACAGGAGAACGCAATGGAGTGGGGTGGTTTCAACAATCAGGAGGCGCGCAATGATCAAGCTCAAAAGAAGCCAGCGAGTACCTACATATTCGGACCTCTCATCGACGCCAAAGCCGCTCATCCGGACACGGTGCTAACTTCACTGGAGTACCTCAAGAAGTCGTTGGCTGACATGGGGATGTCCTATGTCCACGTCTCCGTCGATCTGCAGCTGTTCATGGTGGCCAGCCAAATCAAGTGGAATGATGTCAATCGCTTCAATAACGTCATTCTCAGGCCTGGCATCATGCACACCGTGCAGTCCTTCTGTGGCTACATCGGCAAACTCATGCGCGGGTCGGGTATTGAGCCTCTCATCAGCTCTGCGTTTGGAGGGCTAACAGGATTCATGAGCGGAAAGTCTTGGGTTCGGGCCATGCGAGTGTTCCGGATGGTTTCGACTACTCTTCTGAGCAATTTTCTCACCACTGGTCCCAAAACATTCCAGGACTTAAGCGACTACCTTGAAACCTGTCGGCAAAACCTAACCGGCAGGCACGGTCGATAATCTGATAAAGCCTACTCTGCTCGTCCATCAACTGCTTCGTAGCGAGAGGGAGGGAGATTTCCTGCTGCAGCAGCTCACGCTCGAGCTTATGCTCCCCTACTTCTTTGTTGCTGGCCACCACCACTACGCCCGCTACATCACCCATCATGTTTTCGAGATGCGCCACCTGCGGCCAAAACGGAGCTCATGTCAGGTGCCTTCATGTGCCGTCACCAGGAGGATAGCTGGAATGGCGTGAGCTCTGACCAGTTTGGTGAACAAACTGCCATTCGAATCGGCAAAGGTGGCCTCAAGGGTATAACCCTTTCTCAAGAGATGGTCGCGGAATGGATCGATTCTTTTCCCGTCATCGCCTACCTCTCAGACACCATGGCGCACATCTACCCCAATCCCCCAGTCAAGGAGAGCAATGCCCAAGCTGGAGCAAGTACTACAAGCAGTGGACCACGTCACAAGGAGGAGGGCAAGACGAGGAGGGAGATGGATGCAGATGACAGACTTCGAATCTCGCTTGAGCTGTCCAAAATGTCTCACCCTTTGGAAAATCAATCGCCACACCTCTACAACATCGCCAATGGTAGATTCGGTCCCCCTGAAGCCGAGGTGAATGTTGCCGAATCAGTGGACATAGGCGAGAGAATGGCTGCACAGTTCCGGGCATCCCTCCCCACCGGATTCCATGCAACCGTCTCTAGTTCCATCAAGACCATGGAACACAAAGGTGTGAAAATGGGGGACAAGACGATCTTCGACCTGGAGACTATCTTCTTCAGGCTGCTGACAGTCGGACAGCAGCGACAGATGAAGCTAGCACCCATCTTCCAATATGAGCTGTGTCCAATACCCCCCATCGCTCATCGACGAGTATGGCTGCTTGAGGAAAGGTAGCAAAGCACCGCTGGCTCACAAACTCTGCGTACAGACACGACGACCACCGCCGCCTGATGTCACCATTGTTGATGCGAGCCAACTCCTCTACCACATCGTGTGGCTGTCAAAAGGAGATGCGTCGGTCATAGTTAAGTCCATCAAGACGAGATTGTCCTCTCTCGCTGGCAAGAAGGTCTTAGTCTTCGACAAGTATCAACGTTTCTGCGAAGGACCATGAGCGTATGCGACGTGCTGGCCTTGGTTCCATCAATTACGACCTGACCATCAATACACCACTGCCCAGTCGAGACGCCATCATGAGGAATAAGCACAACAAGTTGCAGCTGTCGAAAGTTCTTAGTACCTACAGCTTCGGCGAAGGAGTCACCGTGGAGAGCCCCAGCGATGGTGTGTTCAACCATGACGAAGCGGACATAACAATGATCTCGTACCTCCTCATGGCTGCCGAGTCCGACACGCGAGTGATCCGCATTCTCTCAGATGACACCGATGTGTTCGTGCTGCTTGTGTACTGGGTGTACCGAAACAAGATCCAGGCCACAGTGCAAATGGAGCGGTAGGATGGACCTGTTTGGGACATCAACGCCACCTGTGCCCAACTCGGCCCCAAGTGCCTGCAGATCCTGGGAATGCACTACATTACTGGTTCAGATACCACCTCATACCTGTACGGCAAGGGGAAAGTGTCGGCCCTGAAGACCCTGAGAGCTGGCGACTTCCCAGGCCTGTACTCAGCCTTGGGCGAGCTTGATGCCACCCATGCACAGCTCATGGAAGCAGGACAAGCGTTCTTCTGTGCTCTATATGGTCAGCAACAGGGGACCACTATGAGTGAGGCGAGGTACCATATGTACACAAAGAAGGTTGGAAAGCCGCTCAAGATCATGTCGCTACCACCAACAGACCAAAATCTCTTCCTGCACATCTTGCGCACTCATCTGCAGACTATACTCGCCAAATCTGCTGACCAGCAGGCTCCACCTGAACTTGACATCACGAAGTATGGGTGGGAAATCAAAGATGGCACCCCAGTACCAGCAACCTCTGATCAGCCCCCAGGACCCCAAGATCTCTCATGGATGTAGTGTGGTGCAGCTGTAAGGCGGCGGGGAAGGCGTGCGGCAGTGAACGTTGCAGCTGTCACCATGGAAAGATATCATGCACTGTGTACTGCGCTTGTGTTTCTAGTGACGCTTGCTTGAACCCCTTCATGACAGGAGACGAAGACCACGATGAAGTGGAAGAGGAAGGAGAAGCAGATGTGGTAAATGACGAGGAAACTGATCATCTTGATCTTGCATTCGGCTCTGATGATGAATGGGAGTGATTGCCGTTAATGAATAAACACTTGACCACCCTCGTTCTGAAAATGCAATTATTATTATATTAATAATTTATTGGCCGAAAATAAATGACCTTTAACTTGACCTTTGACCCTGAATCTGACCCCAAATCGCACAATTAACCTCAGAAATCGAATCCTCACATCGAAATTATACGGAAAAAATGTATCACAAGTGATGGAAGGTTGATTGAAAAGTTATTTTCCACCTCCGTCCGCAGCGGCCATCTTGGATTTATGCCAATTAATCGGAGTTCCCCAAGGTTGACACTCCGGCAACCAAGCTAAATATTTTCTATAGACCCATTCGAGTATGAAACCATCAAAAAACAATACACTTCTCATGAGAACAAGGTTTAGTACAGAACATATCTGGGTGGCAAACAGACTAGTTCAAAGGTGCCTGAGATATTGGCCAAATGAGAAAGAAAATAAATAAATGATTAATAAGGAAAATAAATAAATAATAATCATTAAAAAATTAAATTATTAATCAATTCGGTCATGGAACACATAAACCACCACCATTTCATCAGAATCTGTAACTTAAAAAACATTTTTAGTCATTAATCGAATAATTAAATAATTAATCGATTAATTAATAAATCAAATAGTCTTTGCAGCCAAATCACCTGGTCATTGGCATGTCCAAATATCAGCTTCCTAACTCAAAAGGTGCCCGAGTTAATTGTCAGAAGAGAAAGGAAATTTAATTAATTAAGTACTTAATTAATCGCTAATAATTAAATAACTCCTCAATTAATTGATAAATCAAAAAACAAAAAGATACCGTTTTGGAAAAAGGACTTGCTCACGATTGTGCCGAAATTTCAGCTTCCGAGATCAAAGGATGGCTGAGATATTGCCCAGACAAACAAGAAAACCAGAGTGAAAACTGAGTACTCCCTTTCAGCGTGCGTCACTGCCGAGCCCCCTTTGGTGCCCGGCAATGACGATATGCAGCGCCTGGATATGGCATAGGAAAGAAGCGGTGTACAATAAGAATACGCCGCAATTCGATGAACAAGGGACAGCATCTATATACCCAGACAAGCACGGCCAATACTCCGTTCAACTCATCTGCCGCCGCTTCGGGCAAGAGTCGCTGTGCATCTCAATGTCGACCATCAAATCATTAATATATATTTTATATATTTATTTATTTATTATCTATATGTATATATAAAAGAAAGTTTTTGTTTGTTTGTTTGTTTGTTTGTGTGGCTGTCTGTCTGCATGCGCTAATCTCCTGAACGGTGAAAGATCGGAGGAAACCTCTAAAACAAAAAATGTCTGGACAGGTCCTGGGAAGGTTATAGGCCAGGTGGCGAGGCCGCTTCGGCTAGGCTGGGCCCATTTCGCAATTAAAAGCTGAGCTAAATGATCGGTCAATTTTCCACGGCCATGAGTAAAAGCTGAATTATAGCAGTAAATTAATTCAAAAAGAACCCGGGCAACGCCGGGTGCTTTCGGCTAGTCTTCTATATATATATATATATACAAAAGTGTTTGTCTGCACGCGCTAATCTCCTGAACGCTGACAGATAGAAGGAAACCTGTGAAAAACAAAAAAATGTCGGGACGGGCCCCGGGAAGGTTATAGGCTTGGTGGCGAGGCCGGTCAAGGCCGCCTCGGCTGGGCTGGGCCATTTTCTTTCAGCCCAGCCCTCGGCTGGGCTGGACCATACATCTTCTTCTTTCAAAATTCTCTTGAAGTACAACTTATGCACTTACACTACTCACAATAAGTTAAGGATATTGTGGGAGTGAGTTTCTTTTTTATATAGGGGTTAGGGTATTGAAATCAAGAATGCTGTGTTTTTTCACACTCATTAATAACCATAGAATTAGGACCAACAACATTTTTCAACATAATTAATACACGAAATCAACCACACCGAAGAACCTGCCAATATCCCTAACTTATTGTGAGTAGTGTAACAGGAATATCTGACTCTTTGCAACACATGCTTTGAAAATTCTCTCGCAGGGCCCGACAGAAGAAAACAAGGAATCGTTGAGCACGAACTGATACTGGGCTCGCGTCAGACCTGTGTACAGAAGATTAAATTCATTCAAAAAGAACCCGGGCAACGCCGTGTGCATTCAGCTAGTACTGAATAAAACTAGAACGGCACTCCGTAGAGCACATACCTCCGCTAAGCTGAACAGTTTACGTTTTGGATCTTCACCAAAATCTAATAGTCTTGTTCTCATCACCTAACCAACTTGTCCACCAAGTTTATTCATAACTCGTCCATAACTTATTTTAAATATCATGTTATATGTCGCTTTTCACCCGATACCTCAATGGTGAAGAATCACTTAAAAATTAAATAACTATTGTCGCCAAATCCATATTCAGATGTTTACCAAAATCGAAACTATTAGTCCTTTTCACACACACATCTCCACCAAGTTGTTGGGGTATATCCTGCTATATATATCATTATTTTTGCCATATCACTAAATGGCAAAACAATTTAATCAAGTAAATAATAATTTTTTTAAAAACACCTCTTCACGTTTTACTTAACTAACGAGGTGGAAATACCATGGATGACTCAGAGTAGACAAGGTCATTCATGTGCAAATCCCCCCCCCCCCCCCCTCAGCACAATACCAATGTACATTCCCTTCCCCACACCCCAATCCAGCTTTGACAAAAGGAAGCAAATTTCAAAAATACGTTTGGCTACCTGCTTCCTTTTTTTATTACAAATCATTCAGGTTCTGGTACTTGCTTCCTTTCGATGTGGCAGTTAAGCTGCTAAAATAAGAACCATGAGAGAAATTTGGATGCCAGTGTAAGTAATCCATTTTATTCAGTATTCCACTTGCTTCCATAATGTGATTGGGCTACTTAACTCATTTTTCTCAGCTATGTCACTTGCTTCCTTGTCAAACTTTGGTTGGCCAGCCCCAATAATTACAATTTGCAACACGCACCCTCCCCCGCGCTCCTCCGTAATCACAATGTACAAACCCTTAACCACCCACAATTACAATACCCCCCTCACAATTACAGAATACAAATCCCCCCTAATCCAACCAATTAAAGCATACCAACACCATCCAACCCCCCACAATTACAGCACACAAACACCCTCCAACACCCCCACAATTACAGCATACAAACACCCTCCAACCCCCCACAATTACAGCACACAAACACCCTCCAACCCCCCCACAATTACAGCATACAAATCCCCCCTAATCCAACCAATTAAAGCATACCAACACCATCCAACCCCCCCACAATTACAGCACACAAACACCCTCCAACCCCCCCCCCCACAATTACAGCATACAAATCCCCCCTAATCCAACCAATTAAAGCATACCAACACCATCCAACCCCCCCACAATTACAGCACACAAACACCCTCCAACCCCCCACAATTACAGCATACAAACACACTCCAACCCCCCACAATTACAGCATACAAACACCCACCAACGCCCCCACAATTACAGCATACAAACACACTCCAACCCCCCACAATTACAGCACACAAACACACTCCAACCCCCCACAATTAAAGCATACCAACACCATCCAACCCCCCACAATTACAGCACACAAACACCCTCCAACACCCCCACAATTACAGCATACAAACACCCTCCAACCCCCCCACAATTACAGCACACAAACACCCTCCAACCCCCCCCCCCACAATTACAGCATACAAATCCCCCCTAATCCAACCAATTAAAGCATACCAACACCATCCAACCCCCCCACAATTACAGCACACAAACACCCTCCAACCCCCCACAATTACAGCATACAAACACACTCCAACCCCCCACAATTACAGCATACAAACACCCACCAACGCCCCCACAATTACAGCATACAAACACACTCCAACCCCCCACAATTACAGCACACAAACACCCTCCAACCCCCCACAATTACAGCACACAAACACCCTCCAACCCCCCACAATTACAGCATACAAACACACTCCAACCCCCCACAATTACAGCACAGAAACACCCCCTCAATTACAGCACACAAACACCCTCCAACCCCCCACAATTACAGCACACCAACACCCTCCAACCACCCACAATTACAGCACACCAACACCCTCCAACCACCCACAATTACAGCATACCAACCACCCTCGAACCACTCCCCTCCCTCCCCCCACAATTACAGCATACAAACACCCTCCAACCACCCACAATTATTACAGCACACCAACACCCTTCAACCCCCTGCAATTACAGTTCAGATCCCCCACTGGCACTCCCCTACAATTACAGTACAGATCCCCCACACCCCTACAATTACAGTACAGATCACCCCTCCCCTACAATTACAGTACAGATCCCCCCCCTCCCATACAATTACAGTACAGATCCCCCCCCCTCCCTGACAATTACAGTACAGATCCCCCACAATTACAGTCCAGATCACCCCTCCCCTACAATTACAGTACAGATCCCCCCCCCCCTCCCATACAATTACAGTACAGATCCCCCCCCCCCCTCCCTGACAATTACAGTACAGATCCCCCACAATTACAGTCCAGATCACCCCTCCCCTACAATTACAGTACATATCACCCCTCCCCAACAATTACAGCATACCAACACCCTCCAACCCCCCACAATTACAGCATACCAACACCCTCCAACCCCCCACAATTGCAGCATACCAACACCCTCCAACCCCCCACAATTACAGCATACCAACACCCTCAAACCCCCCACAATTGCAGCATACCAACACCCTCCAACCCCCCACAATTACAGCATACCAACACCCTCCAACCCCCCACAATTGCAGCATACAAAAACCCTCCCACCCTCCACAATTACAGCACACCAACACCCTCCAACCCCCCCACAATTACAGCGTACACCCTCCAACCCCCCACAATTACAGCGAACAAACACCCTCAAACCCTCCACAATTACAGCACACCAACACCCTCCAACCCCCCCACAATTACAGCATACAAACACCCTCCAACCCCCCACAATTACAGCGTACAAACACCCTCAAACCCTCCACAATTACAGCACACCAACACCCTCCAACCCCCCCACAATTACAGCATACAAACACCCTCCAACCCCCCACAATTACAGCGTACAAACACCCTCCAACCCCTCACAATTACAGCATACAAACACCCTCCAACCCTCCACAATTACAACATACCAACACCCTCCAACCCTCCTCAATGACAGCATACAAACACCCTCCCACCCGCCACAATTACAGCATACCAACACCCTCCAACCCTCCTCAATGACAGCATACTAACACCCTCCACAATTACAGCATACCAACACCCTCCAACCCTCCACAATTACAGCATACAAACACCCTCCAACCCTCCAACCCCCCCACAATTACAGCATACCAACACCCTCCAACCCTCCACAATTACAGCATACAAACACCCTCCAACCCCCCCACAATTACAGCATACCAACACCCTCCAACCCTCCACAATTACAGCATACCAACACCCTCCAACCCTCCTCAATGACAGCATACTAACACCCTCCACAATTACAGCATACCAACACCCTCCAACCCTCCACAATTACAGCATACAAACACCCTCCAACCCACCACAATTACAGCACACCAACCACCCCCCAACCCCCCCCCCCCCAATTACAGCATACAAACACCCTCCCACCCGCCACAATTACAGCACACCAACCACCCCCCAACCCCCCCCCCCCAATTACAGCATACAAACACCCTCCCACCCCCCACAATTACAGCATACCAACCACCCACAATTACAGCACACCAACACCCTCCAACCCCCTACAATTACAGTACAGATCCCCCCCTCCCCTACAATTACAGTACAGATCCCCCCCACTCCCCTACAATTACAGTACAGACCCCCCCCCCCCACTCCCCTACAATTACAGTACTGAGCACCCTCCCCTACAATTACAGTACAGATCCCCCCTCCCTGACAATTACAGTACAGATCCCCCCCCCTCCAATACAATTACAGTACAGATCCCCCCCCTCCAATACAATTACAGTACAGATCCCCCCTCCAATACAATTACAGTACAGATCCCCCCCTCCCCTACAATTACAGTACAGATCCCCCCCCCCTCTACTATAATTACAGTACAGTTCACCCCTCCCCTACAATTACAGTACAGATCCCCCCCCCCCCTCTACTATAATTACAGTACAGATCCCCCCTCCCCTGCAATTACAGTACAGATCCCCCCTCCCCTACAATTACAGTACAAATCCCCCCCTCCACTACAATTACATTACAGATCCCCCCCCTCCACTATAATTACAGTACAGATCCCCCCTCCCCTGCAATTACAGTACAGATCCCCCCCTCCCCTACAATTACGGTACAAATCCCCCCCTCCACTACAATTACAGTACAGATCCCCCCTCCACTATAATTACAGTAGATCCCCCCCTCCACTACAATTATAGTACAGATCCCCCCTCCACTACAATTATAGTACAGATCCCCCCTCCCCTACAATTACAGTAGATCCCCCACCTCCCCTACAATTACAGTAGATCCCCCACCTCCCCTACAATTACAGTACAGATCCCCCCCTCCCCTACAATTACAGTACAGATCCCCCCTCCGCTACAATTACAGTACAGATCCCCCCCTCCCCTACAATTACAGTACAGATCCCCCCCTCCCCTACAATTACAGTACAGATCCCCACCCTCCCCTACAATTACAGTACAGATCCCCCCCCCTCCCCTACAATTACAGTACAGATCCCCCCTCCCCTACAATTACAGTACAGATCCCCCCCTCCCTACAATTACAGTACAGATCCCCCCCTCCCCTACAATTACAGTACAGATCCCCCCCCCTCCCCTACAATTACAGTACAGATCCCCCCTCCCCTACAATTACAGTACAGATCCCCCCTCCCCTATGCTGCAATGTCCGCTTGATTACATTCCCTTTCACCCCCTGAAAAATTACCATGTACAAGCCCCCCAAAATATTCCCTCCCACTTATTAACGAAACGACACCTCAACCTGGGATCCAAAGCAGAGAGCAAGGTCCGAGTTCGAAAGCACCAATCACGGGACACGACGGGCCTTTGTTTACACGAACATCCACTACGAAGGATTTTCGGATCGAAAACTCGCCTTCTAGAGACAGAATCCGACACGGTCGCGTACAATAGAAACGGTATCACAGAACACCATTCGTAGCCGAGTAGGGCGGGAGATCTGGAGAACGACGCAAAGGCCTGAGGCGAGCGGGGGTCGGGGGAGCAAAATGGGAGATTCTGGGTGAAGAAGAGGCGAAAGGGCGGGACCAGATGAACGGTAGTTGGAATAACAAACGCTCAAAACGATTTGGAATAAAAGCGAAAAAGAGTATTTAATGGTTTTAAGCAAACTCACGACCGGTCATGACTCCGGATACAGAGTTAGTCTTATTGGAAATGACGTCATTGCAATGACGTCAGAAAAAAAAAAAAGGAACGAACCATTGGTTCTAACGAACCTATACAGTCGTAAGAATACAGATGACAGTCGAGTCGACTAAAGGCAAAGCAGAATAAAACAAGTTAACACGAAACCATTTAATCAACCGCCCCCTTAGTTCCAAAATAGCTCTTCTTCCTCTTCAATGAAGTTGTCCAACCTTCGTACTCATCCCGAATCTGTAGAACCACCCCTTCCCGACTTAAACCCATCGCACCAATCCCTCAAATCAGTTTAAATTCATCTTTTCGTCCTTTACTAGGTCGAAGTATTTCTCACAAAAACTAAAACGTAAAGCCCACAAAAGGCATTCGCGGTTATCCAAAGCGAATGGAACACCTCGTATGAGCATCGGTTTAACGCAGACTCGGCCAGTAACCGAAGCGGAATACAAATGGATACCACCTTTTATCGGATCAACGACTGATTACTTAATGATCCTGCCATTCCTAGACGCCGTACCGCAAAAAGTAAAGGCTCAAACAACCGCCTCAGAACCCGATGTCAACAGATTGCTGACCGTCTCTCCGTTTCACTTCCTGCCGTTATGGCGTCCCGCACAGAATTTATATACAGCTCGCGCCGCAACAGCCGGACGTGACGTCAACAGTTAATGGCACCTTTTCTTCTTAATTTTACGGCGATTTTACAATTATTATTTGTTGATCGCATTTCAAACTTTGTGCATGAAACAAATACAACATATTATTAACCTCTTTGCTGGTACTTGCGTGTGTTGTACGTATGAAATTTGTAAAAATTCGGATGGACGTTAAACTGGATGTCCCGTCTACCGACATTTAGTTGGTGGACGTTAAAGATCCCACGGTGTCCTTCACGAAGAGTAGGCGAGCAATCGCCGGCACTCTGACCAAATTCCAACTCTAACCTTAGGCTTAGTCGACTGTCAGGCCTGGCAATCCGGTTCGTTAAAGACTTGAGCCAAGCTTCCCCTGGCCAACTCCTCAATAACGTGAGAACAATTTATTGGTCCCGTTAAAGAAGAAGATATTGCTCATCGGAATACGGAAACGAAGCACAAAGGTGAAGAAGAAGAAGAAGCGGTTTTCCGTGGACTTTCGACTATCAAGGGGACTGGAGCTAAAAGGACATGATTACGTGGAGCAGATAAATGCTGTACTTCACTGTTCTTTCCTTTCCCTTGGGACTATCAGCAGACTGCTACTTCATCACCCGCTCACTGTTTTCACGACAACCCCACAAACTTTTCTACTTCTCAGGGTTATTTTTTTTTCTTCCACCATTTTTAGATTGTAGCGGCTGCCGCTGGGGTTACACAATCGCCTTGCACCTATCAAGGACGCGGAGCGATCACCAGGCCGGGCTCGTCCAGGACGCCCGGGCAGGCCCGCGCTCGACTTGCCAGGCCTCGGTCGGGACGCCCGGGCAGGCTCGCCCTCGGCTTGCCAGGCCGCAGCCGGCCCGCGGGGCCACGCCCCCTGGCGCCAGGCCTGGGCAAACCCCCTGAGGGAATAGATATATATTGCCGACCGTAAAACGTTTTTCCCAGAGTGCCTGAGTGTTTGATTCTAATAAAGCAGCTCAGATGAATTCAAGCTTTTTGTCGCGTCCATTCTTTCGATCGACGTGGGAGCCACAGCTCCTTCATTGGTGACCTATCGACATGGACACGGCAGTCGCCCTTAAACTGCCTACCTTCTGGGAGGCTCACGCGGCGGTTTGGTTCGCACAAGCGGAGTCCCTGTTCGCCCTGCGAGGCATCACGGCGGACGACACCCGCTTCCACCACGTGGTCGCTGCGCTCGGTTCAGCCACCGCAGCCCGCGCCCTGAGCCTCCTCGAGAGACCGCCAGCCGCGGACAAATACGGCGCGATTAAGAAGCTTCTCCTCGATGCTTTCGCCCTCCCAGCGGCGGAACGCGCACGGCGCCTGCTCGATTTGCCGGAGCTCGGCGACACGCGCCCTTCCGAGCGAATGGACTACATGCTTTCGCTGCTCGGCGAGCACTCTCCGGCATTCCTGTTCCGGGAGCTGTTCCTCCGTCAGCTGCCTAACCCGGTACGCCTCGCCCTGGCAAGCACGACGATCACAGATCCCCGGGCCCTTGCCAGAGAAGCCGACAAAATCTCCGCCGCGGGACAGCGCATCGCAGCGGCGACATGGGACCCGCCGCCGCCTGATGCACCATCCATGGCGCCCGAGCACCCGGCGCGATCGACGGCCGAACTGCCGACGCAATTGGCGGCCGCTATACCGAGCCGACCACGTTCAGCACGACGTCCGAAGCCTCCACCCGACCAAGCGTGGTGTTCCTATCATGCCAGGTTCGGACAGAAGGCCCGGACATGCCGACCCCCGTGCACCTTCGGCGGGTCGGGAAACGGCCAGGCCGGCGTTCATTACCTGCCATGAACGCCGGCCACAGTCACACGGGCAACTTACTGTTCATCACGGATAAAGCGTCCGGACGGCGCTTCCTGTGCGACACCGGCGCCCAAGTGAGCGTCATGCCCGCCTCTGACCAGGACAGGCAATCCGCGGTTTGCGGCCCCTCCTTGGTTGCGGCCAACGGATCGACTATCCGCACCTTCGGCCCGCGCAACGTCACCCTCTGCTTCGGCGGCCAACGCTTCGCTTGGACGTTTGTAACCGCCAACGTGCCCATGGCTCTGCTCGGCGCCGACTTCCTCTGCGCACACGGACTGCTGGTGGACGTCCAACGGCGTCGTTTAATCAACGCTGAAACCTTCAGCTCCCTGGTATGCACATTGAGCAGCTCCGCGCCGACCGAGCTGGCACGCACCGTCCCGGCGGCGAACGAGTTTGCTCGCCTGCTCGCGGAGTTCCCGGCCCTCACGCGGCCGACGTTTTCGGCCGTCGCAGTACGGCATGGGATCGAGCACCACATACCAACCACGGGCCCGCCGGTCTACGCCAGGGCCCGCCGCCTCGACCCAGCCAAGCTTGCCGTTGCGAAGGCCGAATTCGACGCGTTGGAGCACCTCGGCATCGTGCGGCGCTCCGATAGCGCGTGGGCCTCGCCACTGCACATCGTGCCAAAGCCGGGGGGTGGATGGCGCCCGTGTGGCGACTACCGCCGTCTTAATGACGCTACAACACCCGACAGGTACCCGATCCCGCATATCCAAGACTTCTCCGCCCGTCTGGCGGGACGGGTCATTTTTTCAAAAATTGATCTCATACGGGGATATCACCAGGTACCTGTCAGGGCGGCCGACGTCCCTAAAACGGCAGTCATCACGCCGTTCGGCTTATTCGAGTTCTTGCGGATGCCGTTTGGTCTCAAGAACGCGGCTCAGGCGTTCCAGCGCTTGATGGACGGCGTGCTGCGTGACCTGCCGTTCCTTTTCGTTTACCTGGACGACATCCTCGTCGCCAGCACGTCCCGGGCCGAGCACCTCCTCCACCTCCGAACACTGTTCGGGCGCCTCAGCGAGCACGGCCTCATCGTCAACCCGGCCAAATGCCACTTCGGCACGACGGCCGTTGATTTTTTGGGCCACCACATCACCAAGAACGGGGCTGTGCCGCTGCCAACCAAGGTCGAGGCCATCACCACTTTCCCGCGTCCCCGCACCATAAAGGCCCTGCAGGAATTCCTGGGAATGGTGAATTTTTATCACCGCTTCGTGCCCCGCGCTGCTCAACTCATGCGGCCCCTCTACGAAGCCCTCCGGGGCAAGCCGGCCAAGCACGACATCGCCTGGTCCGCAGCAATGGATGCGGCCTTCCAAAGCTCAAAGCGGGCCCTCGCCGACGCAACACTGCTCGCTCACCCGGTGCTCAACGCTCCCATCGCCCTCACCACGGATGCCTCCGACTACGCGGTGGGCGCCGTACATGAGCAATGGGTGAACGGGGTTTGGCAGCCACTCGCTTTTTTCAGCCGGCAGCTCCGGCCGAACGAGCTCAAATACAGCACGTTTGACCGGGAGCTCCTCGGTCTACACCTGGCCGTCCGCCATTTCCGCCACCTCCTGGAGGGCCGACCTTTCACGGCGTTCGTCGACCACAAGCCGTTGGTTTACGCCATGGCCAAGGTCACGGAGCCATGGTCGGCCCGCCAACAGCGCCACCTCTCCGCCGTGTCGGAGTTTACCACGGACATCCGGCACGTCGCCGGCAAAAACAACGCCGTGGCCGACTGTCTTTCCCGGGCCAGCGCGAACGCGGTCCACCTGGGCGTGGATTTTGCGCTCATGGCGGCGGACCAAACCACCGACACCACGGTGCAAGCCCTCCGGGCGGCGGACACGGGCCTCCGCCTGGCCGACATCCCCTGCGCGGACACTGTCCTGCTCTGCGACGTCTCCCAAGGCCGGCCTCGCCCCATCGTGCCCGTCACCTGGCAACGCCGCATCTTCGCCTCCCTCCACGGCCTTTCCCACCCGGGCCGGAAAGCTTCCCAGAAGCTGGTGTCGGCGCGTTTCGTCTGGCACGGCCTTCGTCGGGACGTCCGCGATTGGACCAGCGCCTGCACCGCCTGCCAACGGGCCAAGGTCCACCGACACACCCAGGCCCCGCTGGCACCTTTCACCGTGCCCGAACGACGTTTCGACCACGTCAACGTGGATCTGGTGGGCCCCCTTCCCCCATCACGAGGGTTCACACACCTGCTCACCATGGTGGACAGGACCACCAGGTGGCCGGAGGCCGTTCCCCTCGTCTCCACCACCACCGCCGACGTGGCGCAGGCCTTCATCGCCACCTGGGTCGCCCGCTTCGGCGCACCGGCGGACATCTCGTCAGACCGCGGACCACAGTTCACCTCCGAGCTGTGGGGCGCGGTCGCCCGCAACCTGGGGGTCAAGCTCCACCGTACTACGGCCTACCACCCCCAAGCAAACGGGTTGTGCGAGCGATTCCACCGCTCCATGAAGGCCGCGCTCATGGCCGGCCTTCAAGACGGCGGTTGGGCCGACCGGCTGCCGTGGGTCCTTTTGGGCCTTCGCACGGCCCCCAAGGAGGACCTCCAGGCATCCACCGCCGAGCTGGTCTATGGCCAGGTGCTACGCGTCCCGGGCGAATTCGTGCCCGACGCTACCAGCCCCTGGTCCGCAGCTCGCCAGCGCTCGGACCTCCAGGAGGCCGCCCGACGGTTTGCCCCCGTGCCGACATCCCACCACGGTGACCCCCAGTCCTACGTCCCCCCAGCACTCCGCACCGCGGAGTATGTTTTTGTGCGTCACGACGCACATCGGCGGCCACTCCAGCCGCCGTACGACGGGCCCTTCCGGGTGCTGCGACGGGACGACAAGTCGTTCGTCATCGACATCGGCGGCAGGTCGGACCGGATTGCAGTGGACCGCCTCAAGCCGGCGCACGTGGACGTCGACCACCCACCACGGGTGGCCCTCCCGCCGCGGCGAGGCCGCCCCCCGTCCACGGTGCCCCCCACTCGACCGCCCACCACCTCACCGGACCCCCTCCCACGACCCACCAGGGGTCGCTTCGGCCGGGTCATCAGGACCCCCCTCAAGTTGACCCTGTCGGTGCAAGTCGATTCTGGGGGGACGTGTGTAGCGGCTGCCGCTGGGGTTACACAATCGCCTTGCACCTATCAAGGACGCGGAGCGATCACCAGGCCGGGCTCGTCCAGGACGCCCGGGCAGGCCCGCGCTCGACTTGCCAGGCCTCGGTCGGGACGCCCGGGCAGGCTCGCCCTCGGCTTGCCAGGCCGCAGCCGGCCCGCGGGGCCACGCCCCCTGGCGCCAGGCCTGGGCAAACCCCCTGAGGGAATAGATATATATTGCCGACCGTAAAACGTTTTTCCCAGAGTGCCTGAGTGTTTGATTCTAATAAAGCAGCTCAGATGAATTCAAGCTTTTTGTCGCGTCCATTCTTTCGATCGACGTGGGAGCCACAGCTCCTTCAAGATCACCATACCAGGTGACCTGATGCCATTCCTCCACAGGACATTCCAGCAGAAACAGTCGCTAAAGCATTAGTACACCATTGGATTTCAAAGTATGGCACACCATCTACCAGCACCAGAGATAGGGCTCAGCAATTTGAATCCTACCTGTTCACCGAGTTGACAAGCCTGTTGGAATGCACTTGTACGTATTCCTTGGTGACCGAAAGATCCGCGTCAGCCTCCACGCAAAACCAGCTGTCTTCGAACACTAAACGATGGCCTCCCTCAAGGATCTGTTCTAGCTCCTGCCATTTTTAACCTCTATGTCACCGACCTGCCAATGATGACCTCCTTCAAACTCCTCTATGCTGATGGCATTGCACTTGTAGTGCATGGCCCCAACCTAAAATCTGTCGGGGACCAACTCACCCGCAATCTGGGCATACTGGAGGAGTACTTCCACCAGGGGTGTCCAAACTTTTTTCACTGAGAGCCACCTGGAGAAAAACGATGAATATCGCGGGCAATAGGCTACCTGTAATAACAAATGTAACAAGCGTTCTGAGTATTGCGCTGCAATACATGTCCCCTACCGGCAGTCTGTCGTCCGGAAAACTGTTGGGGAAATTACCAAAGTTCAAAGTGCCATAACTTTGTCAAAAATGATCGAAACGTCGTGAAGTTCGGACTTGATCTGTAACTTATCATGAGGAAACCATGTGCCAAGTTTGAAATCATTAGCATTAAGAGTTTAGAAAAAAAGTCCAGAAAACTGTTCTTTGCGTGACGGACTGACAGACGGACAGACGGAGGGACGGAGTGCAAACCTATAGTCCCCTCCGGTGTACACCGGTAGGGGACTAATAATGATAACTAGAACGGCACTCAGTAGAAAGCATACCTCCGCTTGGTTGCCCCTATCACTCAATGGTGAAGTATCACATAAAAAATTAAATAACTCATATCCGAATCCATATTCAGATCTTCACCAAAATTGAATCGATTCTTCCTTGTTACACACCCAACCTGTCTACCAATTTCGTCCAAATCCATCCATAGCTTTTTGAGATATCCCGCAATGTATAGTTTTTCGCCCTATCTCCCAATGGTGAAGAATCACTTTAAAAATTCAATAATTCTCATATCAGAATCCATATTCAGATCTTCACCAAAATGTAACAGATTCTTCTTTGCCAGACACCGAACCTCTCCACCAAGTTTTGTCCAAATCCGTCCACAACTTTTTGAGATATCGTGCTATGTATAGTTTTTAGCTCTATCTCCCAATGCCTGGTGTTGGCTTAGTGGTTAGGGTGCCGGCTTGGGATCTTAGGATCCTGGGTTCGAATCCCAGTTGATCGCTGAATTAACACCAGAGGGGTTGACTCAGCCCGTCATCCTTTCGAGGTCGACAAATTGAGTACCAGCTTGCTGGGATGAATGATCCCGGTGTGTACCCTGGTTTAGAATAGGTACACCGTATCCCTGCGCATCGTAAGAGGCGACTGAGGGTTGGCGCCAGGAAGGGCATCCGGCCATAAAAACTGCCTCAAAAAGGGAACCATGAGGTCATGGGGCCGGCAAGGCTAACCCCTGCTTTAGTGGGAAAATGGCCTCAAAAACGTTCATTCATTCATTCATTTCCCAATGGTGAAGAATCACTCACAAAATTAAATAATTCTCACATCCGAATCCATATTCAGATCTTGTCACATACGCTACATCTCTGCCAAATCCGTCCACAACTTTTTGAGATATTTTGTTCACAAACAAACGGACAAACAGACAGACAGGGATGAAAACATAACCTCCATCCACCTTTGCTGGCAGAGGTAACAAAAAAATAAATAATATATATATATATATATCTATCTATAATTCCAGTAATCTCTGTGTGTATGTATGTATGTATGTATGTATGTATGTATGTATGTATGTCTGTATGTCTGTGACCGCTGTTTCTCGACAACCACGGGTCCGATATGCTTGAAACTTGCCAGGTATATTGCTGGGGACCCGAGGATGTGCCTTTTCAAGGTTTCATATTAATCGGAGAAGTAGTTACCGAGCTATGTCCAAAAAACGATTCAACCAATCAGAGAGCAGCGAGCTATCACGTGTGCCGAACGTGGCGAACAGACTCTGCCTCGGACGGCACATTTGAGAGCGTATTCATTTATTTCACGTTGGCAAACTATGTTGCCGCTATGTTGGCGTTAAACTATGTTTTAAAACTAATTAAAACTAATTTGCGATTCTTTCGCTTTCCTGCGCGTTTGTGCATGCTATGGCGATTTCTTTACCAAACTCCGCAAGCCGTTCGCTTTGGACCAAACCATTTCATGTAAATAGAGGGGGGGGATTGTCACCGTACTCGCAAGCCGTTCGCTTTGGACCAAACCATTTCATGTAAATAGAGGGGGGGGGGATATAATTTTAGATATAGATATAGTACGGGCATGCCCTAGTATATATAAAAGCATGCTCAGACATGTGGTACACAGTAGCCAACATCATTTACAATGCAATTTCAATTAGGCGAATAGTACTATAGCCTATTAAAAGGTGAGTTTGAAGAGATTTGACGAATTGTACTCACCAGTGACACTTCTAATGACAGCAGTTATGTTGTGACTTGGACTGGAGAATCGCTGTGACATCGGGCAAGAGGTTTGTTGATGTGATTCGCAGGACATCGCAAAGGTGACCGTCTGTTATCTTTGATCTCAAACGGCTCTTGTTTAGCATCCTGAGGGAAAATATTTGTTCACAAATGTATGTGGAGCTGAACAAACTCAACATTCTTTTTGCGTTCGTTTTTTGTGTAAAATGTCTGTGGAAATCGGGACTTTTCCAAGTTCGCGTAGAATTCTGGCGGTGGGATTTGCTGGTGATGACTGTGGAGCATGTCATCATCATCATCATCTCGATGAGTTCCAACTGGAAGTACTTTGGTGCTTCAGCTATTGTCCTTCTCAATGGCAGCGAAATGCTGAAAGCGCCTGTTGAACTCTGTGATCAATGATGTGATTACTGTCACATATTTACCCATCTGCTCAGGGATGTTGGCATTTGGGAAAGTGTCAATTACCTGTTGTAGAAAGGGGAAGTGTGTGGCATTGGGTTCACTGACTTGTCTCTCAAACAGATGGAGCTTCATGGCAAATGCTTTCATGTGAGTACATTTGTGACGCAATTGTGTCTTTTCCTTGCAAGCTTGTGTTCAGCATATTCAGCTGTCCAGTGATGTCAGCGAAAACGCCCAAGTCTGCCAACCAAACAGGTTGTCCTAGTTTATCGATGGGCAGACGTTTTTCTCTCAATAATTGGTCAATCTCAGATTCGAGAGAGAAGAACTTCTTGAGAACAGAGCCGCAACCAAGGCGTCCCACATCAGTGGTAAACCAAGTCCCCATATTCTGCAGCAACTTCAGATGGGTATGCCCGAAACTCCCTGTGGTTGGGTGCTCTTGATCGAAACATGTTGATAATTTTCATGACTGTACTCACTGCAGCCCCCAGTTTGGTCACTTTTGTGCACAAAGCTTCCTGGTGTATAAAACAGTGCAATTTAACAGCCTCGTCCCCAGACTCAAGAACTTTCCAGAAAACCTTGGAAGTCATTCCGTTACGTTCACCTATCATGGCTGGAGCGCCATCAGTTGTAACTCCACACAACTTGTCCTAAGAAAGATTCAGGTTTTGAATAGCGACTGACAGCTTCACAAAATATCTGCTCCTTGTGTTGTCCCAGTCAGGCTCCGAATGTTGAGGAGCTCTTCAGTAATGCAAAAATCATTGCCAATCCCTCACAAAAGAAATTACCAGCTGAGCAGTGTCTGTCATGTCGGTGCTCCCATCACAAACGATGGAATAGAAATCAAGCAACGGTGCTTTGCCCGATATTTTCTCCTCAATGTTAGCTGGCAAATCCTCAATTCGCCGGGCGACCGCGTTTCTCGCAAGACTAACATTGCAAAAGTCTTGTTTATTTTCTGGGCACACAATGTCCACAATTTCTGTGATGAACTCTTAATAAAATCACCCTTGGCAATGGGTTTTCCATGCTACGCGGTAAGCATAGACACCTCATTGCCAGCCCTGGTAGCTTTCTCCTGAGTTTGATTAACAGGAAAAAACTTGTTTGGTTGCGATAGGCCTGCCGCTAACTGTTTTACTTTCTGTTCTCTCTCTGGTCCCGTATACGCTTTAAAAGATTTGGACACCCCTAACTCACTCAAATGGAACCTCCGTGATTACTATCTGGGCATACTGGAGTTCTGCAGTAATGTAGATGTTACATTCTGCAGTTATGAAAGTCGAAAATGTTCGGTATTTCAAATACCTTTGGGTCACATTTGACCAGACCCTGACCTACAAAGAACACCTGCAAAGATGCAAGGAGGCCAGGAGGCCAGGGTATGGGTAAACCTCCTCTGGAAAGTGGCCCTCAAGTGTCTGTAACCCTCAAGTCAACAAAGACTGAGTGGCTTCCTATTCTCTGCAACATTGCTCCGCCAGCCATCCGAAGGGATGGGCCGACATCCTGATACTTCAGCTGCATTTTGGATACCGAAATTGCAGCATAGTGCCTTCTGGTTGAGCATCCACACTGCTGTTACAAGTCCCTAAAACCACCATTGAATCACGCCGAGCTCCTTACCGGTGCCCGTCGAAGCAAAGCCAACTTGTGGAGGGATAGCTGGGAGACTGGCACAGCTCTCAATAAACATATTGTACATGATCCCACCACTGCTCCACCTGGTTTCACACTCCCACGTAGGCGAAGGACTGCCCTAAAAATGCTACGTACTGGACAGGGGCATTGCACTAGCATCCTCCATCGATGAAGGTTGAGGCCAGATGTGCTCTATGACTGTGGAGGAGTCTAAACTAGAGGATAGAGCACATCACATCATACTGTTCATTGTGGCAGTTATCGGAAGGACTTTTAGCCCTCCACCAACTCACTCCTGAGACAGCCACATGGTTGCAGAACCTGGACATTCAACTTTAATGCACTCCATATTGGTCATAGTAAGAAGAAGAACCACTCTCATCTCCAATCAGTCATCCAAACTCATTTCCAGTCATCTCAACTCCATTCAGTGATCTCCAGTCATCTAATCTCCAGTCAGTCATCCCAACTCTCATCTCCAGACTCCAGTTATCTCATATCCAGTTTGTCATCCCAAAAAGGTGAATAATTCAGAAAAAGTGATTTTCGAGAATTGTCTTCGTTTTTACAAGGCTGTGTGTGCTTCAAATATTGATACAGATGCACGAAATGAGTCATGACAACAGGGCGTTGTCGTGTGATCTTACACTGAAGGAAATATCATGGTCATTGGTCATGCACTCACCAGTATGGATGTTACAAATGATGCATTTGGGTATTTCAACAGGGCAAGTGATCGAATTGTTCGTATAAGTACGAATTATGCGGAGAAGGTCACCTTTAGCATTCATACGTCATTTCGAAAGTCACGCATTGGCAAGTCGAATCACGCTTAGAGGTCCATCGGTATGACAATGGTTTCTCTAGGTTGGTGCATCTGGCTCTTGTTGCCGGCAGCACATTGATGGTATAAAATATCAGCAGCTGGTTGTAGTTACCCTGCGCTCACGAAGCGAAAAGCAGGGTTGGGCATTCCGTCGAGTACGTACGTGTGGCATGGGTGTCTGCTATTTTAAAATTAATTTTCTTGGCAATCGTTGGTCCGATTGACACGAAATTTTACCATAGGAGCGCATCCGCCTGTAGAATTTTTTTATTCATAATTATGACGTCATAGGTCACATGGTATGGATGCCATATTGGAAAACGTTACACCTCTCTCTCCCAAACCACTCAATGGGAAAAAATGAAACAAGGCTCATTGTCAAATACTCTCCATGGGGAATAAAATATGTTAGTGATATCATCGTTGCCTTCATTATAACATCATAATTTGACAAGTACAACGGTCGATGTGATCAGTATGAAAAAAAAAATTCTCTGCAACAGTTAGTCTGATGTACACAAAATTTTGAACATAGGAGTACCACCTCCTGTAGAAATTTTAAATGATGATTATGACGTCATAGGTCACATGGTACAAGCGCAATCTTGGGGAAAAAATCATAAAACATGCACCACTATATCTCCGAAACCACTCAATGCAAAAAATTTAAACATGGTGCGTTGTCAAGTACTCCCCAAGGAGAATAAGATATGTTAATGACGATGTCATTGGTACCTTAATTATGACATCATAATTCGACAAGTACAACGCTTCATTTGATCAGTATGAATTTTTTTCTCTGCAACTGTTGGCCTTATGGACAGGAAATTTTCACCATTGGAGTGCCTCCTCCTGTACAATATTTTAATGATAATTATGACATTGTAGGTGACGTGGGTAGAGGTGCCATCTTGGAAAAACCGAAAAACATTGCACCTCTATCTCCAAAACCTCTCCCTGGAAAGAATTTAAACATGGCTCATTGTAAAGAACATGGGGAATAAGTGTTGTTAACGATGACGTCATGGGTGCCTTAATTATGACATCATAATTCGACAGGGTCAACACTTAGTCTGATCAGTTTAAAATTTATTGAGCGTGATCGACACAACAATTATATTAGAGAATATAAATTTATGATGTTGTCACTCACGTGGTCTGGCAACCATATTGAATCAAAGAATAAAACCCTTCAAAATCAGAAGAGTTGGCTCGCACCAAGTTGACTGCGCGTTCTATGAATGCCATCTAGTTTTTCATCCAATGATACTTTCAATATGACCTAATAAGGCCGTTTGTGATTCGGTCGCATTAAGTGAACCAATTTTACTTGTTGGACTGCAGTCGAGCATCGTCAGCAAAACAAAGACAAAAGCAAACGAATTTAATGTTTTTGAAACCTCTTTATTGTTAAATAATACAGTACTTTGGGTTTCTGCTTTACCAAAGTAGAAGATAATTGAAACGATGTTATTAACAGAGTACAGAGAAACAAACTATAATCCACAATATTCCACCACAAATGTTTGAGCAAACCTTTACAGACAATGCCAAGGTACCCCAACTTGAGGATACTGGACCGGTGTGCTGCACGAAACATCACACAGCTGTACCATGCTTATGGAATAATGTCGAGACCTAATATTCAAACCCTCGATTATTTGTACTAGAATGTACTGCGAGTCCAGGATGTTTCATCTGGAATCATTGGCTGGTGATATGATGTTGAGGAGAAGGAGGAAAAAGCAAAAAGTTTTGCGGAGAATCCTTTGATGCTGTTGGGAATGCAAAGGAATGGATAAAATTTGGCGATGAGAAGGGAAAGAAATCGAGATTATAGAGGATAGAAAAAAAAATACACATGACACGCCATTTTATATAAATACATACATATACACAGTGCCTGTAGAAAGTCTACACATCCTTTCAAATTTTTCACCTTTTGTTGCCTTATAGCTTCGAATTAAATTGCATTAAATCAGACTTTTTCCACCTTTATTTACACATCGGAACCCACAACTTCCAAGTGAAAAACAAATTCTACAAATTTCAGAAAATTCATTAAAAATACAAAACTAGAATGCATGCAAAGTTTGGGGCTACTAGTTTTCATGGTTTACGTGGTATGGAGGACACACACACACACACACACACACACACACACACACACACACACACACACACACACACACACACACACACACACACACACACACACACACACACACACACACACACACACACACACACACACACACACACACACACACACACACACACACACACACACACCCTTTTATTACAATATATGTATATTGTATACATACAATTTTCTCCAAATGTCCCTCAGAGGAGCATTTAACAATGCTAGTGACCATTAGGAATGGGATTATACATCGAATACAATGTCACGTTCAGGCCGTAAGTGTGTCGGGGGTAATATTGCACATCACACTTGAAGCCATGGTCAGAAGAAATCGCATATAAGGCCCCAAGACACAAGTTATAAACAATCCATATGCAGTTCACCTATAATCGTACAGCTAGAAATATACCACAGGCAATGGGATACAGCACTCATGTGTAAAGTCATTTAAGCACCTTTATGAGCAACAGATCATGGTAGCCTAGCTAGCGGCATACCTAGAAGCCCAGCAAGTTGGGACGGCTCAGGTCCATTAGTCTTTAAGGGATACGATAAGCACAGAATGCCTCAAGAACGTCGGGTTTTCTCCAAATATAATTTAAGTTTAATGTTAAACAACAGTAGTGGCTGTTTAAAAAGGTAATCATACGGTGGTCAGAAGTGACTGAATAGTTTGTGGTTCTAATATGTTTTACTTCCGGAAGGTGTGCTCCACAAAATTCAATAATAGGTAAATTATACCCCTTAACATGGAGTTTGTCCAAGGTGGAAAACCCACTTGGGGATTTGGGGGGAGGGGGGGGGGAGGGCAAATTAAGTCACTACAACCTCTGTCAAGTGACCCTTAGCACCCCCTCCTCCCCCTACCCAAAGCAAGTTTGGATAATTGCCGACCGAATGTATCAAAGTCAGACACCAAATTGCGTACTTTAGTATGATTTTACACAATGCCACGTCAGTAGACATACAACACAGGTTGACCTCATTGGGGAATTCTTTCACACAGAATCCCATTGATCTGGTATTCCCTCTGCCCCACCTCCATATAACTCGCTCCACCTCCCTCGCATTAATTCTAACACGACTCCCTCTGCCCATCCCCAGTAATTATTATTTCCCATGAGTCACATAAGGGAACGAAGACATCCCTTTGAGGTTGGCATTGGCCCATTATGGGTACATGGAGTAACCCGTGGAAGCACGAGAAGTGTTGTGGAGCGAGAGGTGATGCTGCACGAGAAGTGATGCGGCTTGGCTTGGGGCTATATTAGGTGGAGAACCAGAGGGGTTCCCCAGTTGGAGATTAGGCGGAGTAATGGACGACACCATCTCCCATCTTTGTTTCTGTCTGTGGCTTGGTCAGCTGTACTGCCAATGTGGTAGGAGCATGAAGCGGCGCAGAGAGCATCTGAGCTAAGGCCCAACGAGCGAGCTCATCTCATCTGTGCCTGAGCACCACAGTGCCAACAGCATGGTCACCGGCACACCCATCATTGCCATTTCCATTAGAGACATGCCAGTCCTTCCTTTGTCCGAGCTCACTGTTAATTTCATCTTTATCTTTTTCCAACTTGCAAAAACTTTCTACCGTTGTAAAGATCAGTGGCCTTAGTCGAGAGGTATTTCTTTGTTATGACTTTTAATTGTCAAATGTGTTTCATGTTTCTCTTTCGTCGAGGCTCCCGCACGATTTGTGCCTCATGCCTTTTGTGTTTAATATTTATCGAATGGAACTATGCGCTTGGTTGGAATTTTTTTATCTGTCATCATTTCAATCAAATTGTCCACACCAGCATGGGAACGTCCATCTTGTTTGTCATTGGTGAGAGAGTTAGTCGGAGGCCAACTGTTAGATCAGGCAAGAAAATTGTGTGATGCAAGTGTCCCTGTCTAGCAATAATTCGACCAATTAGAGAATTAGACTGTTTGGTTAATCTTGGTAGCACACCCTGGAGAAGTAGAGAGGGAGAGAGAAGATATTGTGAAGAGGAAGGAGGAAGATACATGCCAGGTCAAGAGCAAGGAAGAAGTGCAAGATGGATGTCAGATCAGTGGAGGAAAAACTGTGGAAATGAAGAGAAAATGAAAATAAATAAAGTGAGACAACGGGTGTTGGAAACTCACAAACAGTGGGAGCTGTGTGTAAGGGTGAGGTAAGCAATGAGCGGAGACTCGGGCCCGAATCGTCCACAGAAACTAGAGAGCAAGACAAGAATAACGAAAAAAAAAAGTGGTAAGAGCACAATCAGGAAGGTAATCTACTCATTTACCACAATTCAGGTTTCTGGCATGAACAAATGAATTGTTTTATAAACCGGACATGACAAACAAATAGACAAGCTCGTTATTCAGTTTTTCCTGGTTATTCAGAATCATTCATCATGACTAGACAAAGTGGAGGTTCACTGTATTTTCCCCACAGGTTTGTAATCTAATTGTTGCCCCCCTTTTACTTTCCCCTTAATCAAAAGTAGAAGCCACAATAAAAGGCACATCCAAGGAAAATAAACGATGCAACAATGGGAATTTGAAATGGCAAGTTGAGATGGCAACAACAAGTTGGCAATGAAATCCAAGTCACATCTACATTTGATTGAAAAATAGATGTGAGAGGATAAGGTTTGAGAGAGAAAGAATGCAAATCTCACTCACTCAGGGAACTTGAGGGTGCAGTTTGCTCCAATGTGGTTCCAGAGAGACTTTGAAGAGGTTGAAGGCCAGAAAGGCCTGGGAAGCCAATGAACAGCAGGGCAGAAGAGGTAGGGGAGTACATTAATTTTCTATTAAGCCATTCCTTAATTTGTCATTTGTTTTATTTTCTATACAGGGGTCGAGGCTCATTGAGGAACTAACCGACAAAAGGCAGCAGGTTCACAAACTACCAAAAAGTAATTGGGGGAGGGAGGGATAGACATACACAAGGTGGAAACGACAAACGAGATAAAAATGTGTAACAATGGTCCAAGGAGAAACAAATGGGAAAGACCGAGCATTTGTAGAAGAGATCATAGATGTGCTGGAGTGAGTGCAAGACAAAATTATGGGAAGCACATTTGAAAGATTGAAGTGAGGAGTATGAGACAACAGACACTGGGATATTATTTCAAAATCAGGAGACCAAGGGAATTAATGTATGCAGGTGGGCAGCGAACCTAGATTTGGAGGGCGAACAGGTGGGGACTTCTTGAGGAGCATGTGCGACAGTGTGTGACTTGGGTTGGGCAGAGGTAGGAGAGGGGAAGAGAAGCAAAGCCAGAGGGAAGCTTGTGTGTGTGTATATATTGTTGCGGATCTCGACGTCGGCCTTTCCCCTTTACCAAGGGGGGATTAGTCCCCTTGTATATTTGCTAGCCGACGCGATCCGGGGCTATGACGTTCCTTCCGGTCAGCGTTGAATAGGGTGGTAGGCCGAATTATTCCTATTACCTAATTACCAACGCCTCCCAGGAAGCAAGGAAATAACCCCGCCCAAATCACGGTTGTAGTGGAAACGCCGAGCGATAGCGAGCCGCGATCCGAGCCGTTAACAAGAACTAACTCGATTTGAGCGGTTCCGAATCGTGCCACGCTTACCCAATAGAGGAAAAGACTGATACGGTCGAATTAGGAAGAAACAGGAAGAACAGATTGGTTTATTAATAATTTGTACAGGAAGGAGGAGATGTACACACAGTGAAGCTTATACAGTCTTAACTTATCCCTGGACAAACGGGCCCGCACACACAGGCACACTCACACGGGGATGTAGAAGGTTGGGTAGATGGTCCGGGGATGATGGCGTCCAGGCAGCTCACTCCGGTCCCCGACTCGTACCGTGAAGCAGATGGTCAGAGCGGCAGAAGCTCCCCGCAGGTCGTTTACGTGGAGCGGACAGTTACAGGGCGAAGGGCACGGCTGGCTGGCGGTTACTGGCGACCCCGGTCGCGTATGTAATAAATGCACTGGCGCTATATGTGCTCCCCAATACGCTTTCCTCACGAGGCCTCTTCATGCACAGTCACGTCGCATAAGCCCTTTGGTAGCAAGCGTGATTCCTTCAGTCCTCTGATACAGTTCCCTCATAAGGGCAGTCCTTTTCACCAAGCGCGAATCGTGCCAGTCCTCCTTACAAAACCCCTCGCTCATCAGTCCTCTCCGCACAGTCCTGTGGAAGGGCTTTGTGCGCGCGTTTATATAGCGCCGCCCAGCGAACCCTCTGGAATTTGCCAGCCGCGCTCTTACCACGCCCCTAACGCCATTCCACCCGAGCCCTGGTTGGTTGTTGGCTCTTACCGGCTCCGCCCTTGACGTGCTGCTTGACGTGGCCACACCCCGACCTCGCGCTCCTCCCCCTCTCCAGGCCTACCTCGTGGCATTTGGCTGGTTTCGAGCGAAAACCCAAGAGCAGCGAACGCTGCTGGCAAAGGAGGTGGATTAGCCGAATCAGGGCGCGGGATGGATGCTGCCCAACGAGGTCGATTTGGAGGGTGGGTCGCAAAATGAACGGGACCTAAGCTTATTATATATTTTACACAACGCAGGTATCACTATTGGAAATGGCCTTATTCTCACATATACTATGACATAACTAATGTTCTAAGGTGGCCTACGTGTTGCATGTGGACTAACTATGGGGGCAAACCTTTAACGTTTATTGATCATATATGTACATTCTCAGAACCGCAACAATATATATATATATATTATATATATATGTATATATATTTAACAACTAGAAAGTAGAATTTGACGTGAATGCATCAATGGATATGCCTCCACCCACATTAGATGTCAACCCACTGTCACGTTTGATCTCAATTAAAGGTCACATGAAAAATTTAAGGTCCCTTGAGAGTTAGAGAGAGAAGACAGAGAGTGGGAGTGAAAGCGAGAGAGTGATAATGAGAGTGTTTGCGAGTTAGAGAGAGAGAGAGAAGCAAAAAAATGTCGAGAAACAACATTAAATGCTTCTAACTTGAGATATGGACTGCAACATGATTTTCCAAAATTTAATCAGTTGATATTTCTATTACACTCCATAGTTATGCCAAGTTTAGTCAAATCCCTTCAGAAGTTCACAACTTAATGCGGTAAGAAAAATTGATCACAGACGGATGGACAGATGCATATATATATATATTGTTGCGGTTTTGAGAACCCTCACTTGTGTAAATAAATTCAACATCATCAAAGGTTAAAGGTAGCACCCCTAGTTAGTCCACAAGCAACACGTAGGCCACCATAGGATTCCAGTTATTTCATTAGTATGTGTTTTAGATAAGGCCGTGTTTCCAATAGTTGAATCTGCGTTGTGTCAATCAAATAAGAAGTAGGCCCCATTCCATTCAGTTTGCAACCTCCCTCTCCAAGGGACGCCATTACGTGCCCTCCAGTCTGCCTTATGGCTCTCCCAATTTGTTACGCGCCTTTGTTAGCAGCGTTCGCTGCCTTGAGCTGGAGCTCGCTCAAACGCCGCCATAAGCCACGCGGTGAGGCCCGGAAAAAGGAGGCGGAACGACAAGAAGGTGTGGCCACGTCATCCAGCCGTCAAAGGCGGAGCCGGTAAGCCCTCACCAGCCAACCAGGGGGCTGAAGGGACATCGCAGACAGGCGTGGTTTTGGGCTCGCGGAGTGATCGCTTGGCGAGTTATAAAGGCGAGCGCAAAGCCCTTTCACAGGACTGCGCAGGGGACTTGCCAGCGAGCACATTTACCAAGAGACTCATGCGCCGGCATTTGTTAAAGAGGACGTGTTGGAAGTGTGGCTTGGAGAAGGCCTGAGAAGAAGAAGGGCGCGCTTGTTAAAGAGGACATTGGGGAGAGAGAGGGCATTTGGCACGAGTGTGCACATATTATATACGCAGGACACCAGCTTCCCCCCGCGATATAATTGTCCGGTCACGTTCAACTACACGCGGAGCTGCCTGCCGGGTTTCGCCCGCCGGACTGGAGCCTGGACGGGAGCTGACCAGAGCCTGGACCCCATCGCCGGACCTTCCGCCCTACCATATACAATCCACGTGTGAGTGTCTGAGACGGGCCCGTTGTCCTGTGTATTAAGGATAAGACTGCTTTAAGACTGCCCTGTGTGCTGCTTCTTCCTCTTCCTATCTTGTATATTCCTTTCGTTTCCTCTTCTTCTTTCTTTGTACATTGTTAATAAATCAATCTTTGTTCTTCCTATTTTCTGGTTTCCTCTTGTCCGATCGCATTCATCTTTTCTCTAATTGGGTAAACGTGGCACGATTAGGAACCGCTCAGAATCGGGTTTATTCACTTTGTTAACGGCTCGGATCGCGGATTGCTATCCGCTCGGCATTTTCCATCATATCCGTGGTTCGAGCGGGAGTCATCTCCTTGCTTTACGGCCGGTGGTAGTACTTCGGTAATTGGACTAAGACTCGACCAACAACCCTACTTACCACCGGCCAGAAGGAACGTTATAACTTCTAAGGACTCGGGTCGGCCAGATAAAAAGACAAGGGGATTAACCCCTCCTTGAGAAGGGGAGCACCGACGACAGAGATCTGTAACAACTGGTGTCAGGAGTGGGATTTGGACCCGAACCAAATTTTTTATATTTTGAAAAAATTTGGTCAAAATTACGAGTGGCCGAAATTTTATTGAACATCTAAATTAAATCGTGCCATGGATAACCAAGGCGATCGGATGCCGGTGGGGATAAATGAGGAGGTAGTGGAAGGGTTAGAATCAACCCAGGACCCCAAGGAAGAAGTGGGAGAGATGGAGGAGGAAATTAAAGAAGGTGCGGTAGTGGGGGTTGCAGGCTTACAAAATGGTGGCGCCTCGCACATGGCGACGAGGGCCGCGGCCGCTGCGCAAGTGGGAGGGATGGATATGCAGGCCCTCATTGCGTAGCTGCAGGCAGCCATACAAATGGGGTTGGGAAACCAAATTGAGGGAATGAGAAATGAATTGGGAAGCCAAATTGGGGGATTGAGGAAAGAGATGGGAGAAATGAGGGCCGATAGTGAGGGAATGGAAAATAGAATGGGGGAGCAATTGTGAAGTCAAATTGGGGATTAGACGGCAAAATTGGGGGATTAGACAGCAAAATTGGGAGGTTAGAATGTAAATTGGGGGGATTAGAGAACAAATTAGGGGGTCAATTGGAGGACGTGAATGGCCAAGCCCGAGAAATCAACGAGGGGTTAGCGAGGGAGGAAGCCCAGTATGAAATAAGAGCATCGGGGAAGGATAGAGACCGCAGGTCAAGCGGGAAAAGCACAAGGGTACGCGACGAGGTAGCGCGGCTTGAGGAGCGCGGGTTAAGTGAGCTGGAGCCAAGCACAGCCGGGTGGACGGGGATAGAAATCGCGACACGGGGGATAGAGAAGCCGACGACCGCAGAATTTGAAAATTTTATTTTATTAGCGCCAGCGGTCGTCGAGCTTAATAAAGAAAAAGAATTAATTCAAATTGAAAAAGAAATAACCGAAATTGGGATTGGAGAGACGGCAGGCATAGAGGCATTTATCGGAGATGGAGATGGAATGCGCGCAAAGTTTGGATTCGCATCATGATGCCGTACTTCATAACCAAATGGAAAGTTTGCAGGTGGTGGAGGAGCGAAGGAGAGGAAGCGCCAAGGTGAGTCGGGTGGTGTATGGCACGAAGAGGTTTGGCGCGAAAGGATTTTTCACGCGCTTGGGATCCAGACGTCTCCCGGGCGCTCGTAGAAGGTCCGTGGTGCGCTGTGTGAGAGAGAATGGCGCGCGTGTGCGGACGGCGCCGGAGCGCGAGTGTGTTACCGAGTGCGAGAGTGAATGCACATCGGAGTGTATGTGTGATGAATGCGGTAACAGAGTGTGCGTTGGAAGAGTGTGGAATGGAGTGCGATACAGAGAGTGAGATGGATGAGGAGCGTGTGCGGGGATGCACATTAGAGCGCGTGATTGGGTGTGCGACAGGAGATTGCACACCCTAGGTAGGTGTGCGCTGAGTGCGTGGATGCAAGAGTGCACCCCCATGAGTGGTACGGAGTACGTACCGGGAGAGTGTGTGCAAGAATGTGCGCGAGAGGAGTGTGTAACAGAGTGGTGTGCACCTGGGTGTGCGAGAGAAGAGAGGGCACGGAGAGAGAGTGCCGTAATAGAGTGCACGGAGTGTATGGGATGTGCGAGTGAGAAAAGGAACGCGTGGTGTGAGCATGCGAGTCAAGCATCGACGCTGACCGGGGCAGCGATTAGGCCGACGTATAGCCGACGCGAGCTCTCGGGGCGTGGTGCGCTTTGTGTGCTGCGGGGGCCGGCGGGGATCGTTGCCGCGTCGCTTCTGCAAGGAGCGCCATGCACGAATCGGGCCGGGTCCCGCCCTGTATGGTCGGTGCCGCGTCGTAGCGGCGAACGGCACGATTCCGGGGGAGAAAGGCCAGGTCGGACCTACGCCCCCTAGCGGGGACGGTGCTCCGACCAGGGGAGGCTGGGTCATCGGGCCGGAGACCGAAAGGTTCCGCGCCGAGATGGACCTTGGAACCTCGGCCCGAGTATGCCTCCTCCCCTGAATCGAATGCCGGACGGACCCAACCTACAGTAGACCAAACCACCCGAATTCATTGCTCGGCTTTGCGAAGCCGAGCTTTGATGATGTAATGACGTACCGAGAGGCTCAAGTGTAGTGGACTGTAATGGTGATAGTGGTGAGAAATAATACCCAGTGTCGGGGGATGGTAATTGTCCCTCACATTTGGGGCGAAGGAGCTATAGGTTTATGGGGTTTGGCGGTGCAAACTAGCCAAGGAGGGTTAGGATAATCGTTAGGGATCTAGAAATGACTTTAGGTGACTTGAGATTTAAGTAGTGACATTGTACAGGTAGTGGGGACGTGAGTAGAGTAGTTGGATGATAACGACGGGGATGTGCGTAGTATAAGGGATGACGGGAAGCACCAGTATTAGAGGAAATAGTTAGATTAGATGATGCAGTGTGTTTGTGGTCTAGTTTAAATGAGGAATTGGTATGGGAATCTTGCTGGTGAGCATGTTGAAATGAGGAATTGAGCGTGGGAAAATCTGAGCGGTGAGGCAATGCTCGTGAAAGATGTGTGTGTGTGTGTAAAAGTGTATGGATGGAGTATTGAGGATGTGTGTCATTGCGTTAAGTGCATTGACTTGCATGGTGTGCAAGTGGAGAAGGGTTGTGTGGAATAAATGGTGTGGAGTGAGTATTGTGGGATGAGTGGAGTGGAGTGCATGGTGCGAAGGAGTGGATGGGGGAAGGATGGACCCCTTCACGAATACCCGGGGAGGGTAGCTTAAAAGTAGGTAGAGGGAGTAGGTAAATTGGTTGGATATTGACATCTGTGGTGCGGATAGTAGCAGAGTACTGCTTGGATGGGTGCATAAGTGTATGGAATGGCTGGGCGTGTGAGCCTGTTAGTGCGTATGGTTGGTTGAGCACTCCGCCACTGGTAGTCTGTCGGCCAGGTGAGGCCGCAGGTAGGCTCTGGGAGCCAGGTAGTGTTGAGTAGAGTTCAGCGGGGCCTGAGGATCCTAAGGAGAGGACCCGGGTAGCCCAGTGCCATGGAGGGCAGTAGTGGGGTGAGAGCCAGGAGGGCCTTCCCCAGGTAGGTTAGGGTAGTGAGGATCGAGGCAAGCTCGGGTGGTGACGTTCAGTGGCGGAGGTGCGCAAGTAAGTAGGACCTGTTAGGAGAGCCACACGACCCAGCCCCGAAATTGTGCGAGGGCACAGGTAGAAAAAAAGGGGGAGTGAGACCCCAAATTGGTAGAGCGCCACAGTATGGTCAATGGGAATTGGTTTTTAGAACCGCATAGTGTAAAGTGGCCAATGGATTGGCAGGGCAAGACCCCGGGTAGAGTTAAAGTGTTAATGTCATTTAGAAGAATAGCTAGGATGAAAGTCTCCTCGCACCATCCGCATCCGCTCACCGAGGGTGATAGGACTCCACACCAGATTTTGTCAACGATTTTGGAATGTAAGACGCATCAGGACGTGGGTGAGACATTGTGGGTATTCCATCCCATCCTTCTCGGGAGGGATTGGGGACGAATTTGGTTTAGGGGAGATATGGGGGACAAGACGGGTAGAGGCGAATTGGTAAGTTTGTAGATTGTGTAAATATGGGGTAGGGGCAAGGGTAGAGTAGGTGACATGGGGGGTGACGAACGCTAGGGACGAGCTTTCTCAGCTCGCTCTCCCACGCCCTTCATGTCGCATTGCCTTGTTTTGATGTGTACCCTTGCACCCTTGCCCCCTGCTAACCTCTGCTTTGTCTTCCTTCCCCACTCATGGACCATGGTCTTTTTGTGTCCGAGGGGAGTGTGCAGGTGCCGTGAATTGTGCGCCCACACCCTTGCTGCCTCCTGCCTGCACTGATGCACCATATGGACCACACGTTCTGTGGCTTGGCACTTATGGACCACACGTTCTGTGGCCTGGCACTTATGGACCACACGTTCTGTGGCCTGGCATCTCTGCTGGGACAGACCTTTGCTGCCAGCCGTATCTGGCTTGCAGACCACTGTTTTAAGAGGCATCAATGCCCAGCAGTCGGACCACCTACGTTGGCCCTGCTGGCCATGAATAAAAAAGCGGACGTGGTTTGTGCCCTTTTTATTATTAACATCAAGCAAGAAGATCCAGCCAAGATACATCGGCCCAGCAGACACCAGCAGACACCAAGAAGAAGACACCATTTATTATTTTTGAAATGTTTCAGTGCATTTTCATATTGGTGCTGGTGCTTTTTGGTGCATTTTTCTTTATTATGGGTGCATTGTTGGTACATATGGGTATGGTGTATCGGTGCAGTGCATGGCAATGACATTTCCTCTTATCAAAAACATCTTTTCTTTTCCCACAAAAGACAGGTCCTGGGTTCTAGTTTTGTAAATAATCAAATTATTAGTGTCTTGTAAATAATGCTCCCCACCGGCTCTATGTGTAGTTTGAGAATAATTCCGTAATTCGGTTAATTGTGGGCATGAGTCAGTTAGGTAGGATGCAACGCAGCAGGGGGGACATATCTAGTGTTAAAACTGTCACACTCAGGGTGAGGTTAAAGTAGAGGGTAACCACACCTAAGTGTCACATTAATTTAAAAGATAGCCCTTTTGTTTCGGCTCGGGACGAGCCTGGAAAAAGGGGGGGTGCTGTGTTGCGGTTTTGAGAACCCTCACTTGTGTAAATAAATTCAACATCATTAAAGGTTAACGGTAGCACCCCTAGTTAGTCCACAAGCAACACGTAGGCCACCATAGGATTCCAGTTATTTCATTAGTATGTGTTTTAGATAAGGCCGTGTTTCCAATAGTTGAATCTGCGTTGTGTCAATGAAATAAGAAGTAGGCCCCATTCCGTTCAGTTTGCAACCTCCCTCTCCAAGCGACGCCATTATGCGCCCTCCAGTCTGCCATATGGCTCTCCCAATTTGTTACGCGCCTTTGTTAGCAGCGTACGCTGCCTTGAGCTGGAGCTCGCTCAAACGCCGCCATAAGCCACGCGGTGAGGCCCAGAAAAAGGGGGCGGAACGCCAAGAAGAAGGTGTGGCCACGTCATCCAGCCGTCAAAGGCGGAGCCGGTAAGCCCTCACCAGCCAACCAGGGCTGAAGGGACATTGCCGACAGACGTGGTTTTGGGCTCGCGGTGTGAAAGCACCAGCACCAATATGATCGCTTGGCGAGTTATAAAGGCGAGCGCAAAGCCCTTTCACAGGACTGCGTGGGGGACTTGCCAGCGAGCACATTTACCAAGAGACTCATGCGCCGGCGTTTGTTAAAGAGGACGTGTTAGAAGGGTGGCTTGGAGAAGGACTGAGAAGAAGAAGGGCGCGCTTGTAAAAGAGGACATTGGGGAGAGAGAGGGCGTTTGGCACAAGTGTGCACATATTACATACGCAGGACACCAGCTTCCCCCCACAATATAATTGTCCGGTCGCGTTCAACTACACGCGGAGCTACCTGCCGGGTTTCGCCCGCTGGACCGGAGCCTGGACGGGAGCCGACCGGAGCCTGGACCCCATCGCCGGACCTTCCGCCCTATCATCTACAATCCCCGTGTGAGTGTCTGAGACGGGCCCGTTGTCCTGGGTATTAAGGATAAGACTGCTTTAAGACTGCCCTGTGTGCTGCTTCTTCCTCTTCCTATCTTGTATATTCCTTTCGTTTCCTCTTCTTCTTTCTTTGTACATTGTTAATAAATCAATCTTTGTTCTTCCTATTTTCTGGTTTCCTCTTGTCCGATCGCATTCGTCTTTTCTCTAATTGGGTAAACGTGGCACGATTAGGAACCGCTCAGAATCGGGTTTAGTCACTTTGTTAACGGCTCGGATCGCGGATTGCTATCCGCTCGGCATTTTCCATCATATCCGTGGTTCGGGCGGGAGTTATCTCCTTGCTTTACGGCCGGTGGTAGTACTTAGGTAATTGGACTAAGACTCGACCAACAACCCTACTTACCACCAGCCGGAAGGAACGTTATAACTTCTAAGGACTCGGGTCGGCCAGATAAAAAAAAGTCCGGCTGTTCATAAATCGGGGACACCCTGTATATATACATATATACAACTTGGTGTTACCAGGCAACACAGTGTCACTTCTTGATGGGAATATGCAGAAAGGGGGGATGAGGGGACAGAGGAGGTGGAAATGAATAGAGAGAGGATGGGAGTGGGGAAGTGAGGGGCAAGGGAGTGAGGGAGGGGGAGTGGGAAGGGGAGGGAGGAGAGTGGGAGGGGGAGGAAAGAGAAGAAGAGGAGAGGGGATTGGAGGGGAGAGGAGAAAGGGGGGAGGGGAAAGGAGGGGCAGGCAGAAAGCCAGAGAGAGGCGGAGGAGAGACAGAGAGAAGTGGGGGAGGAACAGAGAGGGGTGCAGGAGAGACAGAGAGGGGTGTGGGAGAAACAGAGAGGGGTAGGGCAGACAGAGAGGGGTGGGAGAGATAGAGAGAGAGAGACAGAGACAGAGACAGAGACAGAGGGTGGGGGGAGGGGGGAGAGCGGGATGGGGAGGAGGTGAATGAGAGGTGGGGCGGAGACAGAGGGGCGGGGGAGAAAAAAAGGGAGAAAGGTGAGGAAAGGAGGGGCGTGAGAGTTAGCAAAGAGAATGATATGTTATGCTTAATGATTGCATGCACACACACACACACACACACACACACACACACACACACACACACACACACACACACACACACACACACACACACACACACACACACCTCCCGTATGAGTGCTTGTAAGTGGTCCGAGTTCGAAATTACGTTGCGATAAAGCATAAACACTGGGGTGCTTCAAAAAAACATGAAGTCGTCACACACGTTTGCTTGCTTGCAGTTTTGATCCACTTAATGAGAAAACCTGGCAGTGTAAAAATCAGTTGAATATATCAATGTTTAGGGGTCGCGCACAGTCGAACCGCATGAAGTTGAACCGCATGGGAATTCTCTGGGAAAAGCTCGGAGATTTCTGCATTTTCGTCGTAAAATATTTCGTATGCGTCTGGTTCACAGCCAAGACAGCTTCCGCAGCAGCACGGATGGATCTCACGCTGCTCAAGGAACTCGCGGAACATGAGGATCCCATAATCAAGGAAGCCGGCACGAAGGCAATGGTACTGTCGGTCTTGCTTTGTCGGTCTGCATTCATTCCCACTGATGGTACTGTCGGTCTACATCTATGGTACTTATCTGAAGTTACAGTCGGTCTCGCTCTCTTCGGCGATGATGTTGCAGATGCTGACAAACTCAAGATGGTCTCTAACATAAACTCTGTGGAAGGATCCCTCGAGCCCAGCCCTTGTGTGTTGGCCGTCGCAAGAAACGTCGTTGCAAAAGATCTTCTGGACTTCTTCACCTCCACAACTCAGAGGATCTTCTACCATCTTGAAATCGATACTGTGTTCTTGTCAATGCTCCTGTGGCCCCGATAACATGAGACGGGTACGATCTGGGGAAGGAACGGGTCGGGAAGCTCCTCGTGACTAACAACACTGCTGAAATAGGAGTGGCCCTCATCCTCGAGTTCACGGCAAAGGGGTGCACCAAGCACGAGGATCAGCTCCAATACATGATCCAGGTGGCAGAGGATCATCGGTAAGCATACCCGAAGACAGCAAACAAGGTCTCTTCGCTGAAAAATACTGAAATTCAATTCATCCTTAACAAAGTGTATTAGGAAAATGTATTTTTATAAATATAAAACCCAAATTATGTCTTTATATGCTGTAATGTTTTAAATATTAAGAGTGTTAAACCAGACAGATTTCATAGAGTTACTTCCCTTGAAAATAATCAGTACTGGGAAACTAATCCCAGAATATGTAATATGTAGTGTACAAACTTAGGAGTGGATGCACGACCCCTAAATAAACGGCTACTCAAATGAAAATTTGTCTGTGGTGATTTCTCCTTCAGTGGCTTAATTGAGAAAGCGAGCAAAAGAAATGGACCACCTTCAGATTTTCTCCCTTATGCAGTGAAACACCTTAATAAACATGCATAAAGTACATCAAAATGACAACCCCAAATGACCAAATGTTTACCTTGAAACAGGTATTTGTTCGTCCATCAGTGTGCTTTCTATTTTTTAAAGGAAGGAAATAAATTAAATATACTATAGCCATTGCAGGAGGAGGGCTATGTTCTTTGAATTCGATTTTTAAAATTCGATTTATTTTGCTTTCCTTACTCAGAGATGTCCCCACGAAGTATAAAAGGCGTGAATACGGAAGCATTTCCGTTGATCCTGATGCTTAATTATTTTCATTGTACTCGATTCCTGCTGGTTAATTATTTTCATTTTACTCAATAAAGTTACACTTTGGGCACATTCTTTAATATTTTCTTCACTCAATATAATTGTTGGAACAGTAGATAAAAAAAGATTAATGCTTTGGCAATATGGAGGAGGAAAGATAGCCTTGCTGAAAGATGAGTAAAAGATATACACTTAGTTATAAGAATCACTAATGTGTTAAATTTTTCATATTTCACTCCAGATGTCAATACCTATTAAGTGTATGGGATCCGATTGTCAAATTGGGATCCGATTGTCAAATCGGAATCCAGATTTCGGTTATATGCTTTAATTAGTCTGTGAGAGTTGATAGTGTTTCCAAGCCAAGGAATGTTTCAATAGGCTGAAGCAAAATGGCAGCTTAAGAACCCAGCGATGTCATAGTTGGTTTTTTGTTATAAGCACCCTATTAATCATTTTCAAAAATAGTGTTTTAACAAACCCAAACACTCAGTTTTCATTGATGCACTCCTTTGGAGTTCGAGAAGTTTGTATGCAAAATTTGGGGGCCACCAAGTTTCATGGTTTTGGAGTTATGGAGGAGACACACAGACACACACACTCTTTTATTATTATAGATATAGCCATATATAGTGGCCTGCAAAAGTATTCACCCCCTACAAAGTTTTCACATTGTGATGCTACCTGACCTTATTTCATGATGCTTTCAAATCAAACTTAATATATGCAGTCTTCACAAATTATTTCAAAGTGATAAAGCTAAAAAATGCAGATAAAATGTGAATAGTGAATACGTTAGATTAACAGAGGAAATCAAATGATCCTCAGTTGCATAAGTATTCAAACCCCGTTGCCCAATTATATTAATCCTAAATCGCTTTAGGAGCAAATTATTTGTTTGAAAAGTTACAAAATAAGTGTAATATGTTTCACCTGCATGTAATCAGTGGTTTAACTTAAAAATTAAGCTCCCCCACTTATTTAAGGAGTTTTAACGTGCAACTCACTTGGTCAACCAACAAGGCAAACAGGAAGAAGAAGGAGCTTTCCAAACAAGTCAGACAAAGTGGTGGAGAACCACCATTCAGGAGAGGGTTAAGAAGATTTCAAAGTCTCTCATTACCCCTTTCAGTACAGTGAAATCCATCATTAAGAAGTGGAAGCCATATCACACCACCCAGATTCAACATAGATCAGGTCACCAATCCCAACATATCAGCCCGCCAAAGCAGGAAACTGGTTTGCGATGTCATCGTAAATCCAACAATGACTTTGAAAGATCTGCAAGGCTCTATGTCCGAGATGGGGGTCAGTGTTCATCAATCAACAAGATCCTATTCCCTTCACAAAACTGGCAGCTATGGACAGGTGGCAAGAAAGAAGCCATTACTGAAGAAGACGCATCTAAAAGCTCATGGAGTTTGTGAAAAAGAATCGTAATGATAATTAAGGCATGTGAAGAAGCATTTTGTGGTCAGACAAGACAAAAATTGAAAATTTTGGGCTAACTTCAAAGCGATAGTCTGGCACAAGCCTAACAATGCACACCACCCAGTCACACCATCCCCAATGTCAATAATAGTGGTGGCAACATCATGTTATGGAGCTGCTTTTCATCAGCAGGGGCTGGCAAGCTTGTCAGGACAGAAGGGACAATGGACGGTGCAAAGTACAGGAAAATCATTGATGTAAACCTGGTTGAGTCAGCCATGAATGAATATGAAACTGGGTAGGAGATTCACATTTCAGCAGGACAATGATTTTAAAGCACAAAGTTAAAGCCACACTGGAGTGGCTGAATAAGAGGAAAATAAATGTTATTGTGTGGCCCAGTAAAAGTCCTGACTTGAATACAATTGAACATTTACGGCGAGACTTGAAGATTACCGTCCATAGACGATCCCAATCAAACTTGGCAGAACTAGAGCAATTCTCATGTGAAGAATGGGTAAAGATTGCACCATTTCACTGTGAAAAGCTGGAAGAGACCAACCCAAAAAGGCTCATATAGGTCATTGCTGCAAAAGGTGCTTCCACAAAGTACTGATCTAAGGGGCTGAATACTTTTGCAACCAGTAAATTTTGATTTGTACATGTTTTTTGCAGGTATTCCTGCCATGTAACCTTCAACTATAACAATGCTCCATTTGGTCTCTTCAGTTATGAATAAAAAAGTTCATTTGGAAAAGTTGTTTGTACATGATTTGTAATTCGTCTAAATGTGGCATTATTAGTTGGGATGAATAGTTTATCAGTGCACTGTACACAATGGCTTCATTTTATTAAGATGCACTTCCAAACTTCGATGTTTATAGTGGGTGATGGAAAGGGAGAGCCTCAGCTGGACAGGGAATAAAGACAGATCAGAAACACATCAGAAACAGAGGAAGTCATGCATGCTGAGTTTTCACATTCTTACATGAACAAGACAGACAAGAACAAAACCTGAATTTGTGACGTCTTCATCCTGTGACTGTGGTGCTGGCATTTCCATTGGTCGGCAAACTTCAAAACGCAGCCAAGTGTAGCTGTGAACCATTGCAGGGAAGTATAAGCAACATAGCAACATGTCTATAACATAGTTATATGTCTATAACAGTAAAAGAGAAAGTGTGTGTGTGTGTGTGTGTGTGTGTGTGTGTGTGTGTGTGTGTGTCTCCTCCATAACTCTAAAAGCATAAAACCCAGTGGCCCGAATCATTGCATGCATAATGAGGGAACTCCAAGAGAGTGCATGAATGGAAACTGGGTATTTGGGTAAATTTAAACACCCCTTTTGAAGATAATTAACGGGTTGCTCAGCATTTTTAAAAAACAGCCTTACTAAGATGGTGGCACACCATCTTGGTCTGCCTGTTGTCACCTTGCGGTGGTCTTAAGCCACCATTTTGTTTCAGCCTGCTCAACAATGCCTTGACTTGGAACAGGCCGCAACAGTTTCTGTGTGATAAGTGTTTAAAATTATTTTTTCCCACTTTCCTCACTCATATCATCGAATGCCTGATCTTCATACCCATGAATTGCTGTATTCATCATTTTTGCAGGTGCTATTGTTTTCAAATTCGGAGCTTCGAGGGATTTTATCCATTATATTCAACAACGGACTGTCACATACTAATCAAAATATTATAATAGAAATCTGTCTTCAGATTCGAGGATCGTATCTAGTGGCTCAATTACCTGTTAAAATATTGAGTGAAATCGAAAAAAAAAAACGCGATTCTTATAATGAAGCATGTCTACTATAAATGGACGAGTTTTGTGTGTATGTGAGGCATGTGTTTTGTGGAGTTCTACTGGAGCTTTCTCATGTAGAATGTGATACACCGAACAACTCGGTCTCCTGAGTTGATCACTCTAATTAACTACAAAGAATCCGAAAGAATTCCCATGCTTCTAAACGCACACCATGTTGAGGTGTATAGAGCAGTTTAATAGGTCCTTCCATGGCATGGCATTCCAATTACAAGATATATAACAAATATAACAACATTGTAACAAAGCACATATTAATTAATATTAATAACATTAGCAACAATAATAATAGTAGCATCATCTGGCAATAATAATAACGAACGTATAATCCTCCCCTCCCACACCAAATCCCTACCTTGGCCCAGGCATATCTGTGTTTCGTGATATGCAAGCTAATGCTCAAGCAGTATGGTAGGCAGGTATGCTACAAGGCCGTAAGGATCAATGAAAATTTCGTCCAATGGTACAACGGACCCACTAGTTTATTTAAACAAGGCTGTGAGTCTGTGACCATTTCCTTCTCCAAATTTTACGCCAGTTTTTGTTTTTGCATTGATAAAGGTGTTGTGGTGTGTTCCATTACCAACCAGCTTGCTATTGCTTGCCAAGCAGGCTGTTCCATATCAACCGTTGTATTGGCTTACTTGAACATGCTGGCCCAAAAGCCTAATGGATAAATCATCAGCCTCCCAAGCTGGGGATTGTGGGTTCATAATCCAGTCTGGGTTGAATTTTTTTCCCCTTACTTTTTCAAGTCCTTTATATCGTCTTGTACAAGGAGCAAATGCTTTTTGTTCGCATTTAAAACGTAATTATTCTTAAATCTGAATTTCAGCGTCATTATGAGTATTGTATCACATCAAATTGCTTATTGCATGGAGATCAAGAGAGAAGGCGCAAAACGCTCCTTCCTTTTTTTGGGACGGTTTCTCTGTATGCAACTTCAACATGAGGACTGAAAATTCGTTTCTCATCTTCTACTGGTATATTGTATATGTACATATACATATACAGTGCATTCAGAAAGTATTCAGACCCCTTCACTTTTTTCACATTTTGTTATGTTGCGGCCTTATGCTGAAATCGTTTAAATTCATTTTTTCCCTCATCAATCTACACTCAATACCCCATAATGACAAAGAGAAAACAGGATTTTAGAAAGTTTTGCAAATTTATTAAAAAGAAAAAAACTGAAATATCACATTGACATAAGTATTCATACCCTTTGCTATGACACTTGAAATTTAGCTCAGGTGCCTCCCATTTCTCTTGATCATCTTTGACATGTTTCTACACCTTGATTGGAGTCCACCTGTGGTAAATTCAATTGATTGGACATGATTTGGAAAGGCACACACCTGTCTATATAAGGTCTCACAGCTGACAATGCATATCAGAGCAAAAACTAAGCCATGAGGTCGAAGGAACTGCCTGCAGAGCTCAGAGACAGGATTGTGTCGAGACACAGATCTGGGGAAGCCGACAAAAAAGTATCTGCTGCATTGAAGGTTCCCAAGAGCACAGTGGGCTCCATCTATCTATAATTCCACTAATCTCTGTGTGTACGTTTGTTTGTTTGTTTGTTTGTCTGTGACCGCTGTTTCTCGACAACTACCGGTCCGATATACTTGAAACTTGCCAGGTATATTGCTGGGGACCCGAGGATGTGCCTTTTCAAGGTTTTAAATTAATCGCAGAAGTAGTTACCGAGCTATGTCCAAAAAACGATTCAACCAATCAGAGAGCAGCGAGCTATCACGTGTGCCGAACGTGGCGAACACACTCTGCCTCGGATGGCACATTTGAGAGCGTATTCATTTATTTCCCGTCGGCAAACTATGTTGCCGTTAAACTATGTTTTAAAACTAATTAAAACTAATTTGCGATTCATCGTAACTGCGATTTGCGACCTTCCGGACAGTCAAATGAGGACGTCACTTCCGGACTTACGTAGCGGCTAGCGGGCGCCATTTGGAGGAGCTGGGAGGACTCAGTCGTGATAGAGTGAGGCTGAGTGAGTATATCAAGACAAGAACAAGATCTAGAAGGAGGTATGTACGGTGCGATTCATATAATATATTGTTTAGTTATCGTCGATGAGGAATTTGGGGGCCCGATTAACTGCAGCGCCATCCGAGCTGCGGCGTCGGGACGATACATTCATTGTACGGTAACATCACGCACTTACGGGCACGTCCTATATATATAGTACGGGCATGCCCTAGTAATTCTTAAATGGAAGAAGTTTGGAACAACCAGGACTCTTCCTAGAGCTGGCCGCACGGCTAAACTGAGCAATGGGGGAGAAGAGCCTTGGTAAGAGAGGTGACCAAGGACCCGATGGTCACTCTGGCTGAGCTCCAGAGATCCTGTGTGGAGATGGGAGAAACTTCCAGAAGGACAACCATCACTGCAACACTCCACCGATCTGGGCTTTATGGCAGAGTGGCCAGACGGAAGCCTCTCCTCAGTGAATGACACATGAAAGCCCGCTTGAAGTTTGCAAAAAAGCACCTAAAGGACTCTCAGACTGTGAGAAACAAGATTCTGTGGTCTGATGAAACCCTGATTGAACTGTTTGGCTTCCGTCTGTACTTGACGCGTGTGTCATACCCCTGAAGCCCCAGTATCATCCGTTGCAGTCGGGGTGAGGCAGCAGTGAGGTTTTTCAAGCTGATCATTTCCAGGGGCTTGTGGTCACTCTCGACAACGAAGGGCCGACCGTATAGGTAAGTGTGGAAGTGTTTGCACCTGAACATGACGGCTAGCATCTCGCGCTCAATGTTGGCATACCGTTGCTCCACCTCGGAAAGGCTCTTTGACGCGAAGGCGATGGGCTTGTTATCTTGCATAGGCAAGCCCCAAGGCCTTTTGTGGAGGCAACGACCTGTAGTATTGTCCATTTGTGTGGGTCAAAGTAGGTTAGGCAGGTCTCTTGGCAGATGGTGTCCTTGACCTTTTCGAAAGCCTGGCTGTGGCTGGCTGTCCGTTCTAGTTGCTCTGATTTCACCAGTTCCCAAAGGGGGGCTGTTAGGTCAGACAGCTTTGGTATAAAGGGACCCATGTACGTAATGATACCAAGTGCCCCTACGAAGTTCGCAGAGGTTTTTCGGGTCCGGTAAGCTCTAGATTGCGTCCACTTTTCCTGGGTCTGGGTGGGCACCTTGTTGGTCAAAGATGAGACCAAAAAACATGAATCTGTGGCTTTTTGATGCTGCACTTGTCGCTGTTGAACTGCAGGCCGAATCTGGCAGCTGTTTTCATGAAGTGGTGAAGGTTTCGGTCATTTTCTTGCTCTGTTTTGACGTAAACGGCAACATCATCAGTAATGCCGATGACAGGTGGGCATTGCTCAAGAATTTGGTCCATCTTGGCTTGGAAGACTTCCTGGGACATCACCAGTCCAAACGGCATTCGCCGGAAGCAGTAACGACCATATGGGGAGTTGAAGGTTGTGAGCAACTGGGAGGGATGATCGAGCTTGATTGACCAGTACCCATTTTGGCATCCAGCTTGAAGAAAACCATTGAGCCTGAAAACTTGTGCATCAGCTCTTTAAGCGTGGGAGTATGGTGGTGGCACCTCTTGATGGCATGGTTCAAGTCCTTCGGGTCCAGGCAGAGCCTAAGTTTGCCATTTGCTTTCTGCACATAGGTGAGGCTACTGACCCAGTCTGTAGGCTCGTCGACCTTCCGTATGATGCCCTGTCTCAACATTATGTCCAGTTCTGACCTTACTTCGTCAATCATCTGGATGGGGCATCAACGTGGTGCGTGTATTACAGGGGGCACATTGGGGTCTACTACGATGTGATACTGGCCTGGAAAGTTTCCAATGTTGTCAAATTGGTCCGGATACGTGCCTAGCAGGTCGCCCAGCGTCTTAACTGGCTTATCGCCCGTGCAGTTCTCCTTCATCGAGCAGTGCAGGGTGAGGAGTTCAAGGTCCCTACAGGTTGTCAGGCCGAGGATTGCGGGGCCAGCGGCCTTGACTATGAAGAACTCAGCATCGACCCACTGGGTATTCCTTTTCTTGCAGGGGACCACAAGGGTGCCAAATTTCCGAATTTCCAAGCCATTGTAGGCCGTTAGTATTGTCTGGGGTTTCCCCTGAATATGGCCAGGTACCGGCAGCCCAGAGGAGTCCACATTTTGGGGATACATTTGTCTGTATATCCGAAGGGGCAAGGTATTGCCCTCTGCCCCAGTATCGACCTTGACTCTCAGGGAGTGAACGCCAGCTCGGCCCAGTTAGTGAAATGGCCAAGTCAGTGAAAATCTCTCGCCGGGAATCCACGGTCTGGCTGTGGATTTTGATGGTGGTGAAGCTCAACGTGTCGCAGTCCCTGTCGGGCTCTTCATCTCTCCCCAGGGTGTGGATGGGCTTTCGGGCGAAGGATTTGTGCCCTCTGATGTCTGGGCGGCTTGTCTCCCGGCCTTGTTATTGCCTCGATCTTGAGAGACTCTGGGCGGCTTGTCTCCCAGCCTTGTTATTGCCTCGATCTTGAGAGACAGACGGCCTTCCAGTGGTTTGCTTTCCGCATGCCTCATAGGTTGAGCCCCATGCTGGGCATCGGTGTCGGGGCTGGGGTGGATGTTGTCTTCAACAGAAACGGCACTCTTTTGGTTGGTACCCAATGGTGTAGACAAAATTGGTTGCCTGTTGGGTCTGGGTAAACTGCTGCATGCAAGTGACAGAGGCCTCATGTGCCCGACTTATTTCCAGGGCTTGATCCAGCGTGAGAGAGTCATCCTTCGCAAGGAGCTCTTTCTGTGGCTCCTGATACCGTGTCCCCACAATGAGCTATGCTATTATGCGCACGTCCGCCTCGGGGATCTTGAACTTGCATTTGCTAGCTTACAGGCGGCATCTGGAGATGAAATTGTCCATAGTTTCATCGTCGCCCTGCTTAAATCATTGTAAGCAGAAACGAGCCACACGGTAATTTGCTTGGGGTTTCAGCTCAGCTTCAAAACGCTGCCAAATAATCGCTGGCATCACAGTGTTAGGCCTTGTGCCGTTGGGGTTCTCAAGGCCCCACGAACCGCAACGTCGCAGGCCTTCCTCACCTGATAGCAGGAGAATGTGGTCGACTTGTTTGTCACCTGCTACATCCTTCACAGAAAAGTACAGCTGGGTACGCTTTCTGAATAGCTCGAAGGCTTCACCGAGGTTGGTGCTGGTCCAACCCATGCACGGCATCATGGGTGCGTCCGCCATTGTGAGCTTGGCTACGAATCCCTAGATGGGGTTCCAATGGGGTTAGTGGGTTCGCCTTTCGCTACCACCATGTAATAAGATGAATCCAAGTCTCAACTTAGGAGATGACCAGTTTTAATGAACAGCACAGCAAACAACGTCACTCGGCCTCGTATATCCCATCCGGCCTCTCCAGCCCCCACTCCTTCGCTTAGGCCACGCCCTCCGCTCACATATTCATATGACAGCATGTCGGCCTGAACTTTATACTTTCATCCATCGAGCAGTTATTACAAAGGAGGGGTCCAAAGAGCAGGAGGACAAATCTACCCTACGCAGAGTGCTTTGACCTCAGCGTTTCCCAAGTAAAAAAGGAAATTGTAATACCCTCTGCCACCACCACTTGGTGGCGCTACATGGTTTACATGGAAAATGTATGCCCCAGCCCATTCTCCCCCCCCATGCACCCATCCTCCCATAGAGAAAAGAAGGCACATTCCATAGCTTATAGTAAAATGTCGAACAATAGAAAAGAAGGGGCATTCAAAAATGTTTGTGCTGGACTACCCTTGTGTTCTAAGGAGGAACCAAGTAATGCTCAAGAAAAGTTCATATAAAGGGGCTCCAATTTGATTCATACAGCTGCAAGACGAAGTAAATGTATTTTATTTGCCACATGTAGGGCGCCCCTTTCTATGCCCTTTATAGAAAGGGGCCTTTTCTATGCCCCTGGAATTTTACCCAAGAATGTCCCTTCTTTTCTATAGTTTGCCACATGGCACATCTATATAAATAAAGGAGGAGTGTCTGTGTGTGTGTGTGTGTGTGTGTGTGTGTGTGTCTGTCTGGATGTCCGCTTATAACTCAAGAACTACACATCGGAGAAACGTTTTAGACACAGATTCGGATTCAGCATAAAATTCCGGTGGTTATAGGCTACTTTATATTTTAATGGTTTAAAAAACCGGGCCTCATTTGTAATTGTGCATTTGACAAGTGAACATCAGGTAAAAGTTCAAACTGATCAATACTCTGACGAGGGCATGGCCCCATCAACGTGTCACGAAGGGAGGTGCCGGTGAACCCTCGCGACCAGTCAGGGCCGAGACGTGCTCACCGGTAGGCGGAGCGAAGTGCGCGCGGGTTGATTTGCAAGGCGCGTGATATAAGCGCCGCCGCGGACTACTTCAACAGATGAGCCAGGAAGAGAAAAGGAGTCGACCACCAAGGCAGAAAGAGATGAGCGGGAGACGAGGCAGATGAGACGAGAGAGAGAGAGTCGGTCCGCTACCACGACGACACGGACCGCGCTGATGATGCTGGCAAGATATTCTTCCTCGATGCTCCTGGCGGGACAGGAAAAACATTCCTCATTAATATCATCCTGGCCAAGGTTCGTCAAAAGTCGGAAATTTCTCTGGCTGTGGCCTCAAGTGGAATTGCAGCTACACTTCTTGAAGGAGGAAGGACAGCACTCTCAACTTTCAAACTGCCTTTGGATTTGACCAAGCAAGACACCCCAACCTGCAACATTAGCAAGAATTCAGCAAACGCCAAGATCCTTCAACAGTGCAAAATCATCATCTGGGATGAGGCTACTATGAACCACAAGCAGGCATTCGAAGCAGTGAACAGAACACTCCAAGATATTCGCAACAACAAGAAAATCATGGGTGGTGTGACAACTGTTCTGGCTGGAGACTTTCGTCAGACTCTCCCAGTCATCCAACGGGGCACAAGAGCAGATCAAGTCAAGGCCTGTATCAAGTCTTCTTATCTCCTCTGGCCACATGTGCAAAGACTTACCCTGAATACCAACATGAGAGTCCACCTTCTTGGTGACAACACTGCAGGGGAGTTCTCAAGCCAGCTTTTGAAAGTTGTCAATGGCCTATACCCTCAAGATGCATCAGAACAAATAACTCTACCATTTGGACAGTTTGTTGAAACAAAAGATGACTTGATCAAGAAGGCCTTTCCCAATATGGAGACCCAGTTCCAGGACTCATCATGGCTTGCCGAAAGAGCCATTTTGGCCCCCAAGAACAATGCTGTTCAAGAGATCAACAATTTGCTCCTCCACCAACTTCCCGGTCATGAAAGAAATTATGATTCTCTTGACAAATTTACAGATGAAGAACAGGCAGTAAACTTCCCAACTGAGTTTCTCAACAGTCTTCAGCCTCAAGGACTCCCAACACACAGGTTGATTCTCAAGGTGGGAGCACCAATCATGCATCTAAGGAATCTTGATCCACCAAAGCTGTGTAATGGAACACGATTGACAATCCAGCAAATGATGCCGCATGTCCTAGAGGCAACCATCCTCTCAGGACAATACAGAGGAGAGAAAGTATTCATTCCAAGGATACCACTTATTCCACCTGACCTTCCATTCTCCTTCAAGAGGTTTCAGTTCCCCATCAGGCTATGTTTTGCTATGTCCATCAACAGGGCGCATGGGCAATCAATGAAGGTTGTAGGCCTGAACTTCACAGAACAAGTGTTTGCCCATGGCCAGCTGTACGTGGGCTGCTCGAGGGTTGGAAAACCAAGCAATCTTTATGTCTTGGCACCAGAAATGTTGTATACCCAGAGGTTTTGAGAAATTGAAAATTGAAAAAACGTCATGTAGGAAATGTACTGTGATATTGCTCTAAAATATACATGTTCTTTTCATCATATTGTTACGCAACCGCAATTAACACCACAGTTGCGGATGGCTGATTGCGAGGCTTTACACTCCCGAGGCGAAAACTCAATGGCGGATTCCAAATCAACACAAAGTTAAACGCGCGGAATGGCGGACACAGCAAGCTCCGCAGCCTTATCTATTAAAATCCAACAGGAAACTGCGTTCAGATATATATAGAAAATAATATAAGGATTTATTATTGAAAAGTAATAACAGTGAAAAAAGCACGCGCCGGTAATACTAATCTATCTATAATTCCAGTAATCTCTGTGTGTGTGTGTATGTGTGTGTCTGTGTGTGTGTATGCGACCGCTGTTTCTCGACAACTACCGGTCCGATATACTTGAAACTTGCCAGGTATATTGCTGGGGACCCGAGGATGTGCCTTTTCAAGGTTTCATATTAATCGGACAAGTAGTTACCGAGCTATGGCGATTTCTTTACCAAACTCCGCAAGCCGTTCGCTTTGGACCAAACCATTGCATGTAAATAGAGGGGGGGGGGGGGGGGGGGATTGTCACCGTACTCGCAAGCCGTTCGCTTTGGACCAAACCATTTCATGTAAATAGAGGGGGGGATTGTCACCGTACTCGCAAGCCGTTCGCTTTGGACCAAACCATTTCATGTAAATAGAGGGGGGGGATTGTCACCGTACTCGCAAGCCGTTCGCTTTGGACCAAACCATTTCATGTAAATAGAGGGGGGGGGGATATAATTTTAGATATAGATATAGTACGGGCATGCCCTAGTAACTCTAATAAGCCTAAATTGGGATCCCACGCACAACAGATTTCAAACACGATACGAGGGAGATGAATACGAAAATAACACGTCTTTTAGTTTTATGCAAAGTGTATTCGCGGGTACGGCCTTATCTCGTCCTTGTCGTCTTGGTGGCCGCCGTCCAACACCCGGCTCCTTTCGTCCCGCGGCACGCCTCGCTCCAAGTTCCACGGCCCCGAGCACCACCAGGCCTCGTCGGTTCAACGGCACACCCACACCACGAGCTCCCTTGCTCCAAAGGTCCCACGCAGGGCTGCACAAAGCAAACGACTCCACTTGACTCGACTCTCTGCGGGAGTGCTGGCGCGGGAGTGCTGGCAACCAACTGCCAAGTGCCAAGTGCCAGCTGCCAACTCCTCAGTGCCAACTCTCAGTGCCAACTCCCTATGCCAACTCTCAGTGCCAACTCTCAGTGCCAACTCTCCGTGCCAACTCTCCGTGCCAACTCTCCGTGCCAACTCTCCCAAAAGGCGTCCGACCGTCGCTAATATCTCTGGCCGATGACGTCACATTGGCGCACTCCTCAGCCAATCAAAAGCCTCCCAACTCGCCGGTTCGCCCAGGTCACGCCCTCTGCGGCATCACTCCACTCTCCCGTCCCCGACCCCCGCGGTCCTTGTGTTATAACACGTGCCAGGCGAGGTTTGTAGGCCTTGGAGGTGTAAACGGTGGCGGCCAATTGTGGCGGTGGTTTTGGCCTGGTTTCCTGTCCGTTTGTTCCGAAGTCATTGTCAGGGAAAGGAATTATTTAATGTTGCGCTAAGGACCTAACTAATGTTTATGTGGTTTGGAGTGCCATAATGGACAAAGGTTTGACTACTAGGTGAAACTCACAGGGGCGTTACCTTTAATCCCTCACTATTTAACACCCGAATCTCCAGGTAGATCCACAATCATACATATTACCCCGACAAACGCCTAAACATCAAGAACTTATTACATGTAGAGTCCCTGTCACGACAGTCGAATACCTACCTATCAGATCTACCTCGCTCTAGATGTTGCTCTACCAAAATTCATAACAATATATTTGTCTTATTCTTATTCAACCCGGGCGAAGCCGGGTACCTCAGCTAGTCCCATATAAAGGGGCCTTTTCTATGCCCCTGGAATTCTTCACAAGATACATTTTAAATACGAACAAAATGCATTTGTTCATCATACAAGACTATTCATGACAAAATAAAAGACTTGAATAAGTAAGGGGGAAAAAAATTCAACCCAGACAGGATTTCAACCTACAATCCCCAGTTTGGGAGTCTGATGCTTTATCCATTAGGTCATTGAGCCAGCATGTTACAACTTAAAATATATATCTTTTAAAGGGGTATAAAGTGTGTGTATACAGTGCATTCAGAAAGTATTCAGACCCCTTCACCTTTTTCACATTTTGTTATGTTGCAGCCTTAGGCCGAGAAAAATATATTTCCGGTCTGTGGTCAGCGCGCGCATCGATTTTGACCCTGCGCGTCAACAATTTTTTTTCTTTTTAATTTCCAACAGTACCTACAACAGCGCGCGCCTGTTGTTGCCGGCGTGCTATCTCGGGAAATACGGGTCTGTGAGGGTCGCCATTGGTTCTCCCCTACAAAACTACGTTTAGTCTGTCAAAATCCAACCAGCCGTTCCAAAGATATGAGTAGTTTTGTGTGCCGTGACGTCATGAATCCAATCGGCTAGATATTGTCATTTATTGAAACGAAGACGTTCTTTGTCGGGTTCGTGTGAAGCAACCAGAAGGCCTAGAGAGCTGCGGGTGGTCTCGTTAGTTAGGCCTGGATCCTATCTCGTCTGTCATGAAGTTGTAAGTGTCTGTGATAATCTGGTGGACTGGGAGAAGAGATCGTGGGAGGCCATCGGCCTGTTAAACCACTTGCGCATGCGCAGTGTTGACGCGATCGACGCATTGGAATGTTTGACGGTACGGCGAGGCGATCTCGAGAACGAAATGACAGTCTATAATATGCTTGAAGAACTTAATGATTTTCAGAATAAATACATTTTAAAATAACTTAAGCTTGTGTTCATTATTTACAAAAAGGCCTACCAGTCCCATTGGCTGACTTTAATTTCTCTCTGGACGGCGCCACGGCAGATGAGGAGGACCGCAATGCATGAGGACACAAAAAATAACACTTTTATATATGCAATCCATGCTTTTCGAAAAAAAGAAAGAAAAAAAAAACCGCATCACCGCATAAATTCTGGAACTTTGGTCTGACCAGAGACCAGCAATATATTTTTTTCGGCCTTATGCTGAAATCGTTTAAATTCATTTTTTCCCTCATCAATCTACACTCAATACCCCATAATGACAGAGTGAAAACATGATTTTAAAAAGTTTTGCAAATTTATTAAAAAGAAAAAATTGAAATATCACATTGACATAAGTAATCATACCCTTTGCTATGACACTTGAAATTTAGCTCAGGTGCCTCCCATTTCTCTTGATCATCTTTGAGATGGGTAAAAAGCTGGCAAAGGCATGCTCCTAGCCGATGGACTGTCTCGCTTGCTGGCACCAACGTAAGCACCAACTATCCAGCTTGACATTAAAGTGGAGCACCTCCAATTCAGCCATCAGAAGACGCAGCAAGTACAGCAAGCAACAGACGCAGATGCCCTCCTAACCACGCTCAGGAGAGTCATCATGACTGGTTGGCTGGAAAGGCGCCAGGATCTGCCCAGTGAACTGAGGCCATACTGGAATTATCGCGATAAGCTGAGTGTTGAAGAAGGTGTCATGTGGAAGGGGGGCCGGCTCCTTATCCCTGCCAGTTTACAACATGAAACCCTCAGAAAGCTACATGAGGGCTACCTCGGTATCCTCAAAACGCAACTCAGAGCATACAATTGGGTGTTCTGGCCCTAGGTGAACGAGGACATTGAAAACTGGATTGGCTCCTGCCACATCTGCCAGACCCATCAGCGTCGGCAGTCCCAGGAACCAATGATCCCACATGAGATCCCGACCAGGCCATGGCAAACACTGGCTGCAGACTTATTCCACCTAGATGGACATGACTACCTCCTGCTCGCTGATGTGTACTCCAGGTTCCCCATTGTTCGAAAACTTCCAACAGGGGCAACGAGTAACGACGTAATTGGTATTCTGCGGCTGGTATTTTCAGAGCAGGGCATTCCAGAGACTCTCATGAGCGACAATGGAGGCCATTTTAGCAGCCGCGCTTTAAAAAAAATTGCTGAGGACTGGAGCTTCAACCTACGTACTTCAAGCCCACATTACCCGCAATCAAACGGCTTCATAGAACACCAAGTGCAAACCATAAAGAACACTCTACACAAAACAGAGCTCTTTGGTGCTGACCCACACATGGCCCTCCTCATTTTGAGGACCACGCCCATCGACAGCCACCTCGTATCACCTGCTGAGCTACTGAATCAGAGCAAAATGAAATCCAACCTGCCTACCAAGGTGCCAAACATAGCACCGAATCGGGACTCAACCCTAGAGGCACTTGAACGTCGGCTAGCATCCCAAAAAGAATACTTTGACTGCTGGGCTGGCCCTGATCTTGGGCCACTTCACCCGGGCCAACAAGTTCGGGTTCTCGAGGAGGCTGGGCGGTCCCACACTTGGGAACCAGCAATTGTGTCCACCACCCGCCTCGAACCCAGGTCGTACAAAGTCGTCACGGAAACAGGAAACACCCTGAGGCGGAATCGCCACCACCGACCCACTCAAAACACCCAGCAAAGGCGGCCGGAGCCCGAGATGTTCCAGAATTCCCTCGGATATACCGATGTTGATCATGCCATTGCCAAGGGACAACTGGGTGCTGATGAGGAGCCACCATCATCTACACATAACCAAGTGCCTTCCACACCACCAGCATCCCAAACGCGATCTGGTCGCACGGTCAGACGGCCTATCAGGCTGGACATTTGATTCCTCGTGGTCTAGCTAATGTAAATATGTGGTTAGACAGCCATCCTGAACTGCAATGCATTTCATCCGGTAATACTGTGATTTTATTTTTTGTTTGTTTCTCTCTCTCCTTATGATTCCAGCCCATTTGATGCTCTGTATGAACTTTTCAAAAAAAAAAATTTGGAGAAAGGGGGATGTCATATGAATATGTGAGCGGAGGGCGTGGCCTAGGCGAAGGAGTGGGGGCTGGAGAGTCCGGATGGGATATACGAGGCCGAGTGACTTTGCTTGCTGTGCTGTTCATTAAAACTGGTCATCTCCTTCGTTGAGACTTGGATTCATCTTATTACACATGCCTGCAATGCAGTCCCGCATTGTCATACAATTCGTCGCTGTCATCCGGTCGACTCATTGAAAAAGTTGTGAATTTTTTTTTTTTTGATACACAACATTGTAGTTTTCATCTTTTTGTGTTATCTGCTTTCATCATATTCTGATCTGCTCCAATTTCCCCTCTCTGTGTCTCTTTCTCTCTCTTTCTCTCTCACTCTCACCCTCTCTCACCCTCTGCTGGCCGTTTGTGTGCTGGGCGGGGCAAGATGGCGTACACTCGTGTTCGGGTGTTGTAGCTCTGTGCTCGTGCTGATTTTGTCCTCCCCACGCTTTTGGCTTTCTTGGCTTTTTTCATTGTGCCTTTGTTGTGTCTGTTTACCCTGTCTTCATTATCACCTGTCCCTCACTTCCCTCCCTTGAGACAGAGAGTGAGAGAAGTGCCCAAAGGTAAGAACAGGCCCATTCAGTGCAGTTTACCTGCTCCGTCGGGACTGTATTAATCCTCACTCACTTAAAAAGCACTTTATTAGTTATTCTTTTATTTCGGTCTATTTTTAATGTGTCCTTTCCACCTGGTTAAGGTGGAAAGGTGAAACATCGCCGATATGGCGAATGTTCACGCACGACAGGAAGGTTTTGAAACCCTAACAAGCATTCATGTGCATTCTACCCGAAGGGGTTCCTACTGAGGACATTATCCTTGCTGTAGGAGACGTTATCGGCGATCAAAATGTCCGTGCCACGTCACGGATGAACCAAAAGTCTGTTGTGTTCGTGTCGGACGAAAGTTTCGTACAAGATGTTGTTAGTGCCGGTCTATCATTGCAAGTCGATCATTTCATCACGGTATCTCCGATGGATAAACCAGCAATGAAAATGATTATTTCGAACGTTGCTCCGTTTATTTCTAATGATAAGCTAATGGCTGTTCTGTCCCAGTACAAAAAGGTCATTTCCCGAATCTCGATGATTCCTCTCGGGTACCGTGGTGAACGTGTGTAGCACATGATGAGTTTCTGGAGACAGGTATTCATGGTGCTTCCTGATCGCGGCGACAATACAGGTTTAAATATAACCTTTAAAATATCGGTAGACAACCACGAGTACCAAATGTATGCTTGTGGAGCCTTTGGACACGTCAGTCTTTGAACGGACAACCAAACGGACGGATGGACAACCAGCGACTTCGTCAATGGAGGCATACAAAGAAAACGCCCGACCATGCTCCTTCATGCCCCGACCGTGCTTCCCGACGCCCCGACCGTGCTTCCCGACGCCCCGACCGTGCTTCCCGACGCCCCGACCGTGCTTCCCGATGCCCCGACCGTGCTTCCCGACGCCCGACCGTGCTTCCTGACGCCCCGACCGTGCTTCCTGATGCCCCGACCGTGCTTCCTGATGCCCCGACCGTGCTTCCTGATGCCCCGACCGTACTTACTGATGCCCCGACCGTGCTCCCTCATGGCCCAACCGTGCTTTCTGATGCCCCAACTCTGCTTCATGATGCCCCAGCTGTGCCTCTATCACCTCAGTGTTTTCTGAACCCGGTGAGATGGCACTTAGTGATGTCAACTCTGCTGACGAACCCATGAACGAAGAACTTGTTGTACAAACAAAAAAACGAAGAGCACCATTAACAACTAACCTTCCTAGTTCGGTAAAGAAGGTTTTCTTGGACAGACACACTGTCTCTGAAAAAGAGAACAAAACGGGAACAGAAAATGACGAATGAACCCCAAAGGGGAAATCAAACCATTACCAATCCTTCAGGTTCTGAAAATGAAAGCTGCAACAGTTCAAAGACTGTGGCCATTTTTGATCCTGACAACGGGGATCTGCTGGTCCCTCCTTCAGTAGCTGAGCCAACTGGAGACCAAACTAATCGCTCGATCTTACAAATGGAGATCATAAGCCTGGCCTTGCAGGGATCTAGAACCAATTCTCAAAATGCAAACATAGAGAATAAACACCAGTGTGCTGGTGAGTGTGGACCGCAGCACCCAATAAAATCCCTGAAGGTGCCTTGAGAGAAGTTTGTGACAGCCTAGAGTAATGCCCAAGACCTTGGTGGGACATTATCTGACCTATCAGAGTCCGAAGATGAGGTCGAAGTGACTGAGCTGTCGCAATCGTCAATACCTCAGTCTCAAATATCCCCTCAACTCATTGTGTCGTTTCCTAATGAAACATAGACAGCGGAACATAGTCATTAAAGACCACTTCTCTGATTTGGTGTCATTCATTCACACTGCAAAAGCCATAATGAAAACGCCTGACGGTTTTGACATGACTAAATCACAATATCACAGGCTTCGGAAATTCATCACACGTAGTTTTACACGTAGCGTAGCATCACACGCTACATACGTAGTTTTCCCAGGCACAGACTAACTTCACCAACAAAGAATGAAAACCATAACACTCGCAACTCTAAATATGAACGGTGATGGTGCTAACCACCTCCACCAGGTTCAAGTAAAGAATTTGTTTCAACGTAAAAAGGTAGATGTGATCTTACTACAAGAAACTCACATCACACCTAATGTAGAACATGACTGGCATCAACTTCTTAAAGGCCAATGCTATTTCAGCAATTTGACAGCTTCATCTGCTGAAGTTTTTTTTTATATACTGAAACCAGGCCTGGTATGCGAGTCATGTCATTTTTAGGAAATGATAAAAGGCTGGCTTAGTTCTCTTGAACTAATCAGTCATAACTTTCATTGCACCATTTTCAATGTGTATGCACCATGTGATAACGTAGAACGCAAGTCCTTTTTCACCTCTATGATCAATCAGTTGAGATTGGTCGATTTTGATCATTGTGTGTGTATCGGAGGTGATTTTAATTGCACCTTCGAGCCATCGATATATATAAATTCTAATGAACCCCACCCCGAGTCCCATGTAGATTTATCCCATTTGTTTAACACTGTAGGTCGACTAGATGTTTGGCGGTCACACCACCCTAACGTATCCCAATACACCTGGTGTCGATGCGCCAATAATCGGGTATACTTGGCAAGGCTTGACCAATGGTACATTAACACACCCTTTAAGAATACTGTTGTTTCTTCAAACCTTTTCCCTTCCTTGTTTTCAGACCATCATATGGTAACCCTAGACCTTTCCTTTCCTCAACCCACAAATAGGAACACTTATTGGAAGTTTAATGTTAGAATTCTAAAAGACTGTGTGTTTAAAGAAGCCTTTCGTGTTTTTCTGGGCAAGTCTAGTATCAAAAAAATCCTCCTTTTCTTCATCCCACATATGGTGGGATAACATGAAATCTCAAATTCTGGATTTTTGTCAGTGTTTCCAATCGCGTAGCACAAACGACAAGCACATTACAATGGTCCAGTTGGAATCAGATATTCTACAGTTGGAGAGCAAATTGTCTAATGAAAATAATGACATCAATTACTGGTTACTGCTTGAAAAGAAAGCTCTTTTAAGAAATTTAGTTCAAGAGAACGCAGCCGGTACGTTAATTATACTTAGAATACAGAATGTAAAATTATCAGACACCCAAAACAAGTCTTTCTTTCATTTAGAATCTCTAAGCAACCCATCACGGCAAATTTCTTCCATTTTGGACCCAAGAGCAATGTTGTTGTTAATGAGGGTGATATTAGATTCAGCATTATTAAATTTTATGCAAAACTTTTTGAAGAGCAGACTGTTTGTAATGATACAATGATGGATTTAACCTCTCACTTCCTCTTCCTAACTGAGGCTCAACGGTTGGAGCTAGATGCACCAATCACCCCCCCCCCCCCCTGAGCTAACATGTGCTCTTGTGCCATGAGTTCTGGGAAAGCTCCGGGTATCGACGGTCTACCTCCCGAATTCTTACTGACCTTTAGGGACCTTTCAAGCCCCGAGTTGCTGAATGTTTTGGAAGCTTCCTTACAGACTGGTAAAATGCCGCTGAGTTTTAGAAGAGCCATAGTATGCTTGCTCCCAAAAACTGGAGATCCCCTGCTTATGGCGAACTGGCGACCGATCTCCCTGCTGTGCATGGACTACAAGCTTTTTTCAAAAGTACTGGCTAATCGATTTTAAAAGGTTATTGGTGATCTGGTATTACCAGAACAGAGTTACTGTGTTTCTGGAAGATCCATCCATGATAATATTTCTTTAATCAGAGATCTCATTGATGGTAACAGTGTGCAAAAAGATTTTGGAATGATGTCGCTTGATCTTGAAAAGGCATTTGACAGTATTGGCCATAAGTTTATGCATCAGGTATTCGAGGCATGCGACCTCGTAGCAAACTTTCGATCCTACATTTCCTTGCTATACACAGACATATTTAGTTTAATTAAGATTAATAATGTGTTGGCTCCCCCCATCAAGGTTCGGAGAGGGGTAAGGCAAGGTTGCCCAGTCTCTGATTTATTGTTTGCCCTTTCTTTAGAGCCCCTTCTCAATACACAACACAACAACATGCATTTTAAAGGCCATTTTCCCTGCTAGAGCGGGGGTTAGCCTTGCGGGCCCCATGACCTCGTGGGGCCCTGTTTGAGGCAATGTTTTTAAGGCCAGATGCCCTTCCTGACACCAACCCTTAGTCGCCTCTTACGATGCATGCGCAGGGATACGGTGTACCTATTCTAAATCGGGGTACACACCGGATCATTCATCCCAGCAAGCTGGTACTCAGTTTGCCGACCTCAGAAGGATGACAGGCTGAGTCAACCGCCATGGTGTTAATTCAGCGATCGACCGGGATTCGAACTCAGGATCCTAGGATCCCAAGCCGGCACCCTAACCGCTAAGCCAACACCAGCCAGTGCCAACACCAGGCCAACGCTCCATAAGTATTGGAACAGTGAAGTCAAATTTGTTATTATTGCTACATACTCAAGAAATTTGGATTTGAGATCAAAAGATGAATACGAGGCAAGAGTACAGAGAAGGACAACTTTTATTTATTGCGGCATTTTAACGTATTGTTGCGGATATGAGGATTGCATTTTTTTGATTGTGTGTATTGTAGTGGTAAATTGTTGTGTAACATTGGTTGGATATGGCCCCTCCTGCCTCCAGAGTTGTGTAAAGGTAAAAAGGGCGTCCCGGTAGTTATTCCATGAAACACCACATTGCAGGACCCGATAAAACCCTTGTTCAGTAGCTTATATCTTATTATGTGTTTTAGAGTAAGGCCTTGTCTTCCATTAGAATGACACTCCATTGCACCGAATCAATTAAGAATAGCTCCCCTTCAATCATTCCATTTCCCAGCCAAACTCTCCATCTGTGGGTAAAGCAGTTCACAAGCGTGGGATGCACGCCCTCTCATTTCGCTGCGATAGTGAATATGTGCTCCATGCTCTGTTTGAACAGGAGGGGCGGGGTCGCCAGGGAGAGGCAAGCCCAGGGAGCGCCACGAAGGGCGGGGCTGTTCAGCCCCATGCCCAAATAAGGAGACAAGCCCGTGGGATTACCATACAAGGTCACGAAACAGAGCACGGGGGAGAGGGCGGTACCGAAACCGTGGAGGGCGTGTCAGTCCCGCGCTGGAGAGAAGTGAGAGGAAGGGAATACGAGCTGAGCTGCGTGGAGAGGTACACGACAAAGAAAGGGTCCAAGAGAAAGCAGAGGAACTTTTACGAACGAGTTGCAAAGAGATACGGCAGATGAGTCCAGCCCCGTTTCAACCAGCGAGTGACCCTGCCGGCGTGCGCTGTAAAGCCGAATACAAGGAGCTGCCGGCGTGCGCTGTAAAGCGGATTTCAAGGAGCTGCCGGCGTGCGCTGTAAAGCGGAATACAAGGAGCTGCCGGCGTGCGCTGTAAAGCCGAATACCAGGAGCTGCCGGCGTGCGCTGTAAAGCGGATTACCAGGAGCTGCCGGCGTGCGCTGTAAAGCGGTTTACAAGGAGCTGCCGGCTCCCCGTTTCCCGCCCGGAGTGGACCTGCTCGCTGTGCCCTGTGATCCCACCTGCTCATCCTTTCCAGCCATTCCTGCCTGCAAGTTCCCCATTTGCGTACGTGAGTTTGTTTTGTTCGTGCTGTCCTGGGTAGTAACTAAGTCTGTATAAGCTAGTAATTTTCACTGTGTCACCTGCGTTTTCATGTCCGCTGTAAATACCCGTGACTGCTCTTTTTGCTTATGTGTGTAAATAATAATAAACCCCGTTACTCTTCTGTACGTCTTCTTCTTCCTCTTTGCATTCGTCGTCTTAGTCTTTTCCACATTGAGTATCTGTGGCGCGATACGGCCAACGTTTGGGTGAATCGGGTTTAGTCGGGGAACAACTGTTCGGTCGCGGAGCCTCCGCTCGGCAAATATAACATCCTTAACCGCGGACCGTAACAGTATGTTTGATATATGTTTTACCAGTGCAAAACAATAGTACTTATGTTCAGTCACCCCATTTTAGGTAAGCATAAGTATTGGAACAAATGACTGGCAGGTGTTTCTTATTGCTCAGGAATTTCTTGTTGCATTGATTGTTCACACATAAAATAGCTGTGAATGTCTAGCCTTGGTTTTTGCCTTTGCTTTTGCCTTGGGAATCTGTCTTTAGAGTCAGGAGGCATAAATCAACATGAAGACCAGAGAACTGTCTATGAATGTAAAGCAAGCAATTTGAAAGCTGAAAGAACAGAATAATTCAATTAGAACCATAGCACAAAAAGTGGGCACAACAAATACAACAATTTGGAATGTCTTGAAAAAGAAAGAAACCACTTGTGTACATTAGCAATAGAAAACAGCTAGGTTGGCCAAGGAAATCAAGTAGAGATGGGCAGTTGATGAAAACAACTGCAGATAAATGCATAAAGGAGGCGTTGTATGGGTGACTAATTGATGCAAAACGTTACCCGGTACATTTGCGTGCACCCGGGCAGCTCTGGATGAGATGTTGGATTGTTGGATGAGAGAAGCCAAAGAAATCTGCACCGACTGTTGTTACACCTGGCAGCGTCTTGCCTCTAAAGGGCACATTTCACACACAATGCGTGCTCACTGTTTAGTCTCTTCGTCATAGCTAAAAACCTGGTAAAAGGCATCAAAACACCCAAATTTTGGTGATAAAACAGAGTATAGGTTTGCAATAGGAACCTAGTCATCTCACAACTCCCTTCTAAACAAATACTGCCCATCTCCACAAATGATACAGCACAATCTGCAAGCCAGATATAACATCTCCCAAGTGTTGAAGAAAAGCCTAAAGGATATGTCAACTACACATGAGGCACATTTCCAATACTGGAAGTAACACCAGTTGTTGGTACAATATAATAATTACGATTTCTATAAATAAAAAAAATTAAATATCGCAATATTAAATGTCAACAAAGCCCCCCATTTCAGGTTCAACAACTGTGAAACTCAATAAAAGTTTACCGAGATGAATGCAGGGAACGCAGCAGGCTTGCGAGGCATGCTGCTGCAGACGAGGCAACAAATGGGTTTTGAGGAGTGTCTTCAGGAACAATCTCAAACTGCACAAATGAAAAGAAAGGGATGACAGGATTTGGGGGCCAGTTGTGATTTTGGCTTGTGATCTTTTGTCACCTACCGCTACCCATCTGTTTGCAGGTTGCTGTTTCCTTCCCTCTTATGTCTCCCCGTCCGTTCATTGTCCCACTGTTCTCAAGCTCTTCCATAAACCAAGAAGCCTGAAACTATATATACCAAAAAAACCTGACTTGTACCCTAGCAATATAATGGTCAGCCAACATGTGCCTTGACATGTTCGCCAGTTTACCCTTAAATATTCGGAATTTGCACATGCATACTGTGAGCTGCATGCACAAACTGCCATGCACGTACACTGAGCCACGTGACACTGAGCAAATTGAAACGCAGCACGATTCAGTGAACCATCCCAGCTGTGAAAAACATTTTTATTGACGTCTAGACATGGTAAACATGATGCCACGCCTTCTCAAAATTTAACGTCTATGTGCTATTGGCATGCTTGAGACAGGAATTCCACAAAACGTTGTGGTTAGGCATTTTGGTGTTCATTAGAACACCATACTGTCACTCTGGAGACGTTACCAACAAACTGGTAACATTAGAGAATGTACACGTTCTGGTCAACCACGTGCGACGTCACGTCGGCAGGATAATCGTATCAGTTAGTGCACCTTAGAAACCAGTCCCAGACATCAAGTTTGACAGCTTGCAGCATTCCTGGCTTGCGACCAATCAGTGCTAAAACTGTCAGTTACATAAGCATAACATCTGACCACGACAACTTCCGATTTTGTTATCATGTCATTGTCATGTGCGCCTAGTTGGGTGTAGATAACTTCTGGGATTCAGGAGACAAGACTGGGCTGCTATCCTCTTTACAGATGAGTCAAGGTTCCATCTCGACAGTAGTGATGGTTGTTGTCACGTTTATCGATGGGAGGGGAAATGTTACGGCGTTCGGCAGTGGAAGCGTGATGGTATGGAGAGGCATCACCACACGTCACAGAACCCATCTGGAGGTCATTAATGGTAACGTGACAGGTATTCGGTACCCCGATGAAGTTTTCATTCATCCATTCATTTTGGTTTATTGAAATCATTAAACACTGGACAAGGCAGTTCGAAGACTGAAATTTGTCAAGTTTACAATAATAAAATAATTTCATAAAACTTAAAAATGTATATAAAAATAATAATAATCATATAAAATTACATTAATATACATATTATGTATCAAAATAAGTATATGGAATAAACAAACATACATAATCAAACAACAATAAAAAATATAACAAATTTCTACCAACAAAATAACCTAAAATAGCTGAAAACTTAAGAACTTCAACAAACAGATATTATGCATGTAATTGATTTTATGCACCTACACAACAGAAGTAAGCATTTCAGTCAAAAAAGGAATTGTTGAATTCTTGTATCTCTGAGTCTTAAACCGAGGTAGGTCAAGATGTGGAGTATTCCTGAGTTGCATATTATATCGAGACACAGATTGTCGGGTAGGAGGAAGAATGTCACGGTGACGATCACATTTTAGAAGACCAAGGCCAAAATGCAAGAGAAAATCATTCCTGCATTCGCTCAACAACTGTAAACCAAACTGACAAAGTTTTGCGCATAGGACTGAATAGAAGGGTACGCAATAAAATGGAGCGCACGCTTCTGGAGTCGTTCAATCTCATCGCTCTGAGCCCTTGTAATGCCAGAACTCCACACGGGCACCAAACTCCAGCAAAGGGCGAATGTACACTTTGTATATTTCAACAAGATCAGGAGCACTCACATGGAATTTCTTCAAGGTACAAAGAACGAAGAGTCGTCGAGCAGCACGAGATACCATCTGCTGGATTTGACTATTCCACTTCAGATCAGATTGGATTATAACACCAAGGAGAGTGAACGATTGAACTCTTTGCAGAGGGATGTTATCAATGACCATGTTTAATTGGGGTGGAACATTCTGAAGAAAAGATATTTGCATAATCTTACATTTCTCCGGCTTTGGCCTAACATCGTTAAGGCAACACCAATCACCAAGTGCATCAACATGGGCTTGCATCGAACTTTGCCGAGTTCTGTTCAACACTTCAACCAGGCTCAAATCATCCACATATTTCCAACGATATTCTGTTGTTACAGCCACGTCATTCACCAGAACAAGGAACAAAATTGGACCTCGTTTCGTCCCTTGTGGAACTCCACAGGAGAGACACAAATAATTTGATGTCTTCCCTTGATAACGAACCACCTGGGAATGATCGGAAAGGAAACTGCACACTGTAGGTAGGATGGAAGCATCAACCCCAAGCTGAATGAGCTTTTCGATTACCTTGAAGTGATTGACCAGCTCGAAGGCCATGGTAAAGTCGAAAGTGCAAATATTCGCATAATGACCTCGTTGGTCAAGATTTCGATGTATAACATCCAGCATATGGACTAAATAGTGGTTGATAGAACTTCCTTTCATTTTTCCATACTGTGCAGGATCAATATGAGGTTTAAAATCAACCATCAACCAGTCAGCAAGAAAACTCTGAAGCACCCTAGCTAAAACACAGGTAATTGAGGAAGGGCGTAGCTGATCAAATTCAGTGACACGAGTAGTCGTATGAATTGCACATACTGAGGCACACTTCCACTTAACAGGGAAGTAACCATTCTGTAAGCATTTGTTAAATATCTTTGTAACAGGGCCTGAGATTTCCAGTGCAAACTCTTTGAAAAGACGAGTAGGTACATCACTGGGATGAGGTGCCTTAGATGCATTGAACCACCTTTAGAGGCCATTTTTCCCCGCAGAGCAGGGGTTGGCCTTTTTCGAGCACCGTGGTCCCCTTTTTGAAGCAATGTTTTATGGCCGGATGCCCTTCCTGCCACCAACACTGTTAGTCGCCTCTTGCGACACACAGGGAAATACCAGTGAAATGGTACTCAATTTGCCGACCTCGGAAGGATGACAGGCTGAGTCAACCCCCCTGGCGTTAATTCAGCGATCGAACGGGATTCGAACCCAGGATCCTAGGATCCCAAGCCGGCGCCCTAACTGCTAAGCCAACACCAGGCCTTAGTAAACCTTAACATTGAGACGTCTAAAACGAAATTAAACCTTGTGTTTCTGGATTGTTGATGGAGGCACAGCAGCCGGAACATATGCTGTAAGAGTTGCAAGGTCCAACGGAGGTAACAGTACAGACACGGGAAAAAATGCTCGTTAAGATCATTAGCCAGCTGGTGAGGAGATTGGTCAGCAAAAGCAAGATTATAGCACTGCTTCTTCATTCTGGTCAATAATCTGATCTGTCTATGTCATTTTCCAGGCTCTGATATTTGAAGGTGTTCGACTTTGTTCTGAAAGTAAGATACCTTAGCTTTTCTGATATGACGCTGAACTATATTCCTCAGTTGACGGTATCAATCAAAATCACCGATATCATGTGCAGCGTCCCGTTGTACTATTAAACGGCAAAGATTGTCGTTGAACCATGGTTTGTCTCTAGGTTTCCGCTTCATCACCATCTCTTGAAAGCATCATTTGTATTGCATCATAAGAGTACTGTGTAAAATTTCTGCCATCTCATCAGGATTATTGGTAGAGTTAAAATCAGCCCAATTATACTCTGTAATCCACTGTCCAAAAATTATGGATAGATGATTCCCGAAAAGGTCTTTGTTTAGACCTGGTGGATTTCAGAGGTTGAATGGAGTCATACAGTCGGGCGACACTACCGGTCAAGAGTTTTAGAACACCTCAATTTTTCCAGTTTTTATTGAAATTTACGCAGTTTAACGTCTCAATGTACTCTGAAATGAAGCATAGAACAAATAAACAATTGGAGATAAAAAAGAAATCATAGAATCATTTTGTTTAACAAAATTTAATTTAAATTTTTGACTCAGCAAAGTAGCCACCTTTTGCAGATATAACCGCCAAACACACTCGTGGCATTCTTTCTGCAATGGAAATCAAATATTGTTCGGGAAGTTCTTCCCAACACTGTTGCAGAAGTTCCCACAAATGTGTTGCACTTGCAGGTTGCTTTGCTTTCACCCTTCTGTCCAGTTCATCCCAAACCAGCTCGATGGGGTTTAAGTCTGGAGACTGTGCTGGCCATTCCATGGTTTGAAGCCTACCGTCTTGTTCTTTTCCTCGAAGGTAGTTTTGACATAGCCTGGAGGTGTGTTTAGAGTCATTATCTTGCTGTAGGATGAACCCCTGACCAACTAGGCATATACCGAGGGTATTGCATGGCGATGCAAAATGTTGTGGTAACCCTTTTGGTTCAGGGTGCCAGTCACTCTGTGCAAGTCGCCGACTCTGGATCCAGCAAAAGAGCCACAGATCATCACGCTTCCTCCTCCATGTTTGACAGTTGGTGTCACACACTGAGGAACCATCCTTTCGTCTACTCGACAGCGTACAAAAACCCTGCGTGATGAACCAAAGATTTCAAATTTTGATTCATCGGTCCATAAGACTTTCTTCCAGTCTTCAGTAGTCCACTGGCGGTGCTTCATGGCCCAGGCAAGCCTCTTTTTCTTATTTTGCCATCTTAGCAATGGCTTTCTTACTGCCACTCGACCTGTCAAACCTGCAGCTCGAAGTCTTCTCTTCACAGTTGAAACTGAGACTTGCTTACTTCGACCAGTGTTAAGCTGTGCTTGAAGCTGTTGTCCTGTGAGCCGCCTATCATGCAAGCTGTTGACTCTCAAAAACTTGTCTTCTGATTCTGTTGTGGCTTTGGTTCTGCCATACCTCTTCCTGTCAGAGTTTCCTCCAGTTTCCAATATACTACTTCCTGCAGTGCAATATTGTCCAAATAATGCTTCAGAGGGTGTAATAACAGTCTGTTCCAATACTGCTTTTATACAGACAGGGGGGTTTGTAATCAAGTAATCAGCAAAGGTTGGGACACCTGTAGGAATTGTTTGCATCAACTTTCAAGGCTTAATTTACTTACATTGCTGCAGAACAGCTGTAAGTTGCTAACCCATTACTTGTTCCCTGAAGAAGGCCTTTTTTTTTTTTACAATATAACTGTGCAATTTACATTATTTTCCCATTTTTGCTAACCTAAACTTCTTTTTTTTTTTTTTACCTCGAGCAGTTTACTGCTTACCTTTGTACCATTTCAGGTTATTCACTGGACATTAAACGGTGTAAATTTCAATAAAAACTGGAAAAATTGAGGTGTTCTAAAACTTTTGACCAGTAGTGTATAACAACACAGTGATCACAAGATGTAATTGGGGCACATATTACTGGTTCAGTATAAAGTTCTTGAAAGTTTGTCAAAATCTTATCAAGTACTGCATTGTCACACTTCAGTGTTACAACTAACTGTGACAACAGGGCATGCTGCTCAATAACAGATACGTTTTCTGTCCTCACATCCTCCCGCTCCCGCAGGTTCATGGATGTCACATCACACTTCAACAGGATAATGCGCGTCCTCACGTCACACGAGTCATCACCGACTTCATCGCACAACAGAACATTCCCACACGTCTCAGCCAGATATTTCGCCTGATCTTTCTCCCATAGAATATGTGTTGGATGAAATTAACCAACGATTGCGCCATCTTCAAAACCAGCTGGAGATGTTGGCCCATGGCCTTGGCACAGATCTGGTATGACATCCCTCAAGCCTTCTTCAACCATATTGTGTCCTCAATGAGGTGCCGTTGCCAAGCGTGTGTCAACACAAATGGTGATCACACCAGATACTGAGCTGTTAACTGACTTTTGACCGCACCCATATTTGAGCCACAGGAGACATATGTGGTGTTGTTGTGTGTTGTTAATACCAACATGTGTTGTTGACATTCGCATATCGATTTCATGTTTAACACCAAATACTGATAGGACAAAACCACATGATGTGAAATGAGGAATGAAAACAAACACATCAGTGTAAATGAGCACAGGAACTTTTCCCCATGAGTATCTTTTCGTGTATGCTAGTGAGTGTATATTCTCGTTGAGGAAGACCAAAAAGAAGGCCTATTTGGCTGATAGCTTGTCATGAATAAAGATTGTCCTGAAGCTACATCAGTAACTCATTTTGTTTCTTCCGGTTATAAGAGAGTGCACAAGTCATCTCTATGTAGGGACGGCGCAGAAAAACATGTCGGTCTCATCTGCTACATACAAAACTAAAGTTGGAGTATCTTCTCCAAAAAGTCACTTAGGCACATATGAGAACCTACCTGGTCTGTTCAGCTAATTGTCAAGGCAGGGATCACTTTTCAGTACTCCAGACCATGGCAAAAGCAAAGAAAAAAAAGAAAAAAAACCCGAGATCGGTCAAAAACGGGAAATCTTATTCTCGTTTGATCATCATTATAATCTTCAGACTGCGTATTTCTGAGCTGCCTCTCTCAATGAAAATGACAGAGTTATATTTGGTGCAGCATCATTTGCAATCATAATATTGATACCTTGAAAGGATTCCCCAAAAATCACACAAAACTGTATTCCTTTGTAAAGGAATAGGAAGGGAACACAGGGGTGGGCGGGACTACGACTGTCAATCAGCCAGAAGAGGCGGAGCAGCAAGACATATTTGCCCATACATACTATTTAGAATGTTAGATCATCTATAAAGTATGTACAGTACCTTTAGTATGTGAGCATGTCCATAAAGTTTGTACTACAACATTTGTAAATCAGTAGTATAACATCTATATATATTTCTAGTAAAAAGCAAAGAAACAAGCAATAAAACCTTTTTTAATGCAAAAGGATGTAGGGATCTTTCTCCAAAAAGTATGTAAACAAGGTAGGGATGATCACAAGACATGATCATGTGAAACCATCCCTACATCTTTCTTTGAATAATGGTTGTCCTTAGGAAAGACAAAGTTACTGTATATCAAACGAATGAAAGAACGAACACACACACACCCAAACACACACAAGATGGCGGCTGCGAGGAATGTGGCATGACTTGCAGGTCGTGCCACCTTCCTCTCACCTGGGACGGTAAGGACCAGGAGCTGTGTTGAATAAATCAGTTTCAAAAAAGTAAAGACTGACCTGAGAACGGCAGCTTTGATGGGATGAGATGGTGATCACTGATCAGTGTCACGTCGTTTGGCGTTCGTTTGGGTGGCCTGGCTCTGGAGCTTGGTGGGACTTGTGGGCCCTGTGATGCCGGGTATAAGGGCTCGGGCTTTGGCGAGTCTCCTCCTTCGGAGCACCGTCCGTTGAGGATGTGAGATAACAAAGTGAGATTGAGGATTTGTGCCATATGTGGCGGCTTCGGAGTGCACGGTGGCTATGATGAGGCGGAGGGCCATGCAGGTAGCACCAGAGGTCGCGTGGATCATCTGGGACTCGGCATGGCCTGGCAGCTTGCTGGGTTTCTCCGACTTCGTCATGCTGGGAGCAAGGGCACAGGATTTGGCGACTCCCTTTAAATCATGTTATGCCTGCAGGGAATCGAGCTCGTGACATCCAGTAACGTGCCAAATACAACAGCTTCGTGGGCGGTTTTGGTGTGGGAAGGGGGAGGCGCCCGTGGCTTGATGGGTTTGCCACCTGTAACCCGACGAGGAGGACACGCACGTGTGCACAGGGAGGGGGGCCTGATATTTTGCAGATGTGAGTGGAAGGGGGGCTGAGATCTGCCTGACCCGAGTGGAAGGGGGGTGGGTGGGAGGGGCTGAGATTTAGTGGACCCGAGTGGAAGGAGGGCCTGAGAAAGATGAGGATCGGTGGCGATGACGCACGAACACACACACACACACACACACACACACACACACACACACACACACACACACACACACACACATTTCTAGGGAACAACCATTATTCAAGGAAAGATGTAGGGATGGTTTCACATGATCATTTCTTGTGATCATCCCTACCTTGTTTACATACTTTTTTGGAGTAACATCCCTACATTCTTCTGCATTTAAAAAAATGTTTTCATTATTTGTACATACAGTATTATACAAACTAGCAATGGTACCCGACCTATGGGCGGGGTTTCAATTGGGAGGCCCAAATGAAAAGGCAAAATATCAGAAATTGAAGGCTTTTTTATTTTATTTTAAACGATTTATATAAACATCCGTTAAATCATATCACACGCAAATCATCAAAATCTAAACAGTATTTGTAGAATTTCAATAAAAGCCACATCACTGTTCATATCGGTAAATATTATTCCATCGTGTTTGGAAAAACTGGAAAATTGGAAAAACAATATAGCATATTTTACTCCAGGGGGTCCCAGAATTACCCACCCAAAATTTCGTTGCGATCGGTTCAGCCGTTTTTGCGGTACCTGGGAACAGACGGACAGACAGACAGACAGACGGACAGCCAATTGGTGAATTATAGTAAGATGAGGCACCCTACCCATAGTGTGGAGTTTTTGCTATTTCTCACAGATATATATATATTAGGGTGTCACTAAAATGTAAATTTTGGATTTTTCATACTCTAACCCCGGGAATCTATTCGATTAGTAGTAAAGACGTTGTGACTAAAAAATCATTTGGATTGAATAACTTTAAAAAGTCAGCCCTGGGGTCCAGTTTTTATTTTTATTTTAATTAAAAATCAGATTTTTGTATTCCAATCAGATTTTTTAAATTTAAATAAAACGATTATTTGTTCATATTTTTTATAAATACGAATGAATGATCGATGAACATCATATGTTCTAAAATTCTACATATATAGAACATATAGATTCTACAATTCTACATTCTACACGTATAAAATTATCGACGTCTCTGCAGGCTTCTTCTTCAGTTTTTCCGGTCATCCATTTCCCGAAGCCTTATCATTTTTTCTTATCCAGCGTCCGTTCCTCTTCTCTCAGTTGTTCTCCTTTCAACTCCCTAAACCACATCAAAACGTGGTTCTTTTAATATCATTCCTGCTTCCAAAAAAAATATTGATATTTCTACGCACAAAAAAAATAAAAAATAAAAAAATTGCAACACGTCAGTCATCTCCCAGATTTCGCAGTGATTGGTCTTACATAGAAATCATATTCTACTTAATCTTTCTACAGATGGATACCCACAAACAGGTATACTTGCTATGAACAACGGTGGATGAGGTGAAGGGATGCAAGCTTCCCTCATATAGGCAAGCATTCGGGCATTTCTTCTACCTTCACCATGAAAAGAAACTGACAGTCTGGGACGCATTAAGGGAGTCTTGTCGAGCAGTGATGGCTTTCTGGGATAAAGCTCATCTTCCAACCAGGCTCGAGCAACATTGCATGAGCAAACTAGAAAAAGTTTTCGAGGAGTGGAAAGGCCGCAAGAAACACGCTTCAAGGACAAGTGATTCACACAAGATGAAGGAAAAAGAATTTGTTGAACGTTTAGATCATCTCTTTGACATCGCCCACGCTGACGTTGAGAAACTGATCAAGTGCCGAGAGGATTGGGAGTTCCTCCAGCAGCAGCGTCATAGAGGACGTCCCGGCTCAATGACAGGTCTGGACAAGACCCATCAACGCCAAGCCGAATATCGTAATCAACAGCGGGAGGAAGAGGAGAAATGAAGAAAGCGATCAGCAGATGAAATGAAGGCAGTATCTGAGGTAGCGATTTTAGAGGCATCATCTTCAAGCGCAGATGACAGCCAAGAAGAGCAAGGAGCATGTGGTGGATCGTTCACGCCAAAACGAAAAATGACGAAGAACATCATGACACCAGATTGGCGGCAGCGCTTGATCGTACACACCTCTCGTCAAGGAAGGCCACGTATCTGCTGGCCGAGGCAGCTACCAGCTTTGGTCATGACGCCAGCGAGTACAACATCAATCGTGGGTCCATTCATCGTCAGCGTGAAAACTTCCGCATCCAGATGGCTCAGCAGTTGAAGACGGAGTTACGAGTGGAGGGTCCGTTAACTGTTCACTGGGACGGGAAACTCATGCAAGGTCTGACGTCACGAGAACATGTTGACCGGCTTCCTATTCTTATATCTGGCTCCGGAAAAGAACAGCTCCTCGGGGTGCCAAAGCTTTCGTCAGGTACTGCGCAGGCACAACCAAATGCCATCACAGAATACCTAAATGAATGGAGAGTGACTGATCGCGTCAAAGCCATGTGTTTTGACACCAATGCGACAAACACAAGTCACCATGGGGGAACTCTTGTTCTTCTAGAGGAAAAACTTAGAGGAAACCTCATGTACTTTGCGTGCAGACACCACGTCCTAGAATTGGTGCTAGGAGCAGCGTTTGAAGCAACCATGGGGACAGCATCAACTGGTCCTGAGATTCTACTCTTCAAACGCTTCCGTAGTCAATGGCTCTTCATTGACCAGCGACAATTCCAAACGGCAGACACAGATGTGGTCACCAAGGCCACAATTTCTGAATTCAGAACGGAACTCTGAGTTTGCTAAGTCACAGGCTCATCAAGTGCGTGATGACTATCAGGAATTACTTAATCTTTCCGTCATCTTCCTCGGTGGAATTCCACACAAGGGCATCAAGTTCCGTGCCCCTGGTGCCATGTACCGGGCCCAATGGATGGCAAAAGTGCTCTACGCCATCAAGATCTGGCTCTTCCGTAACCAGTTCCAAATGACAAACACTGAGGTACGCGGAATTCGAGATCTCACTCTCTTTTCCATTCTTGTGTACATGAAGGTGTGGACAACAGTTTCCCAATCCATCGAAGCACCGCTGAACGATTGGGAATTGATGAGGACGCTCATTCGATATTCGGACAATAAGATCTCTGATGCTACTACGAAGAAGCTAGCTGCGCACCTATGGTACCTTTCGAAAGAGGCAGTGGGTCTAGCATTTTTTGATGACAGGATTTCGATGGAAATGAAGTGCAACATGGTCAAAGCGTTGGACGAGGAAGCCCCTGACAGGCCACCAAGACGTCCTCGTATTTTGTAAGCTACATTCCTCAATGATAGCAAGGGACTAGTACAATTGGTCACGAAGAACACCCGTGGATTCTTCTCAAAACTTCAATTGTCAAAAGACTTCCTACTCTACCATCCCAGTTCGTGGACGTCAAACCCTGACTATGTGCAATTTCGGGCTCTGGTCTCCAAACTTGCGGTGGTGAATGACAGAGTCGAACGGGCTGTGGCTCTGGTACAGGAGCTGAATGGAAAGTTGACATTAAAAGTGGAACAGTTCCAGTTCCTCATCCAAGTTGTCACCAAGCACAGAAAGCGACACCCAGCTCTGAATAAATCAGCATTGATGAAGATGTGAAGGAAGTATCAGCGTATGAGCATCGATATTCGTATTATTTGCGTTTTTCCAAAGTTCTACTTTTGTTACTTTGCCATTTTTTGAATGTATTACCTCGTGAAATTATTTTTTACATTTTTACAATAAATATTATGTTCGTGCAATTTGCATTTTTTCAATGTCCCACTTACATTTTTTTTTTTTTTTTGTATACAAGATCGAGGCTCGTGAAAGAGCTAACATTAATCACACAAAAAGTCAAACCGACACATAAAACACAAAACAAGGGGAGCGGTAGACAAGATGGGGAGAGAGGGGGAAGGACACAAACACAACATTTGAGAGCAGGGATATCGAGAGAAATGTGGGAGGGGGAGGGCTTGGGGAGGTGGGAGAGGTATACAATATATGAACACTGCAAGGACTTCCAGGAAAGAAGTTGGAATTTCAAAAAAGTGTATCTGGGGTGAATTAGCGGGGGTAGAAATGATCAAGGTTTTGGATGGGGGAAGATAAGAGATGGTGGTGAACAGCTGTTTTAAAGACCTGGAGGGAGGAGTGGGATTGAAGGGAGTGGGGGAGATTGTTCCAGAGGCGGGAGAAAAGGGGAATGAAAGAGTGAAGGTAAGCAGAGAGCCTAGATTTTGGCAGTTTAACCATAAGAGGGTTGCTGGCAGATCTTGTACGACCTGCAGGAATATTAGGGGGACAGAGCACAGAGAGAGCTGGGGGAGCAAGGCCGGAGAGGAGTCGGTAGAAGACAGAAAGACCACTAACCTGCCTGCGGTGAGTGAGTGAAAGGCCCTCGGAGTTAGCTTCATCGCAGGAGATTCCAATGATTCTGAAAGCTTTGGTTTCAACAGCGTGAAGCCGAGCTAGGTGTGAGGCAGGAGCACCGGCCCAGAGGGGGGAACAGTATTCCATTGAGCTGCGGATGAAAGCCTTGTATGTGGTGAGGAGCTCAGGTGTGCCAAGGAAGGACGTCGCACGACGGAGGATGCCCAGTCGGCGACTGGCTTTGGAGGCCAGCTTGGAAATGTGGTTTTCCCAAGAAAGATCATGGCAGATAGTGAGACCCAAAAGCTTGTGCGACAGAACTTCTTGGAGAGGATTGTTGAGAAAGTAGATGGGAGGGTTTTCCAGTCGGTCTTTTCAGAGAGACATAGTAAGAGTGTGAGATTTGTCAGGATTGAAAGACATGTTCCACTTGTTTGACCGGTCTGTGATTTTGTCCAGGTCTGCAGAGAGTGAGGAGGCTGCAGACTGCCGATCTGAGGGATGAGGAATGGAGCGGCAGATAGTGGAGTCATCAGCAAAGAGATAGAGAGGATTTTCCAGAGAGTCAGAGAGATCATTGATGAAGACCAGAACACTACCTTGGGGAAATCCAGCCAGAACAGGTAGGGGAGATGAGAGAAATCCATTCAGGGCCACACGTTGCCTACGACCAGAGAGGAAGTCCGCAAGCCATGAGTGGAGATTTCCATGGATACCATAGGAGGAGAGTTTGGTGAGCAGAGTTGAGAGCCAGACCGTATCGAAGGCACGTGATATGTCAAGGGAGACAGCTCTGATTTCCTGTTTGGCAATGAGGACCTCCATCCATTGTTGAGACAGCAGAAGCAACATGTCCAGAGTAGAATGACCTGGTCTGAATCC